>NC_134483.1:106156735-106456735 GCF_040206685.1 Ascaphus truei | reverse complement strand
CTCACAAGTAGAGTTTTTCAAAGCAGTGATTTTAAAAGTTCATCCTGTGTTTTTAGAAATGTGCTAAAGATGAAGATATTACAAGATAATTTTTATATACTGTATACAATATATAAAAAGAGTGTAGCAAAGCCAGGGGGGACACTTTACAAATTGTGGTAATCACACGGATTTCCATGTTGAAAGTTGCATTAAATTTCTTCTGGAGAAGTTGGACACATTTGCGAGTTTTTCGGCACCTGCAAAATGTCCCATGTTTATATCATTTGCACATTTAGGTCAAAGTTTCACCCATCTCTACCTGAAAGGAGATGACAGAAATTGAGATTTTACCAGCATCAATTCAAAGTGCACTTTACAATAAAGACAATGATAATGTAAAATGTACTACCTTTTGCAGGCTTTGATTGCAGGTGCAATAGCCATGTTTAAGAAAAAAAAATGATATTTAACTAAAATATAAACGTTTATACAGATATGCCTTATCAGGTAAAAATATAAACAGAGAATGTTGATCTATATTAATTAATTTAATATTATATTTATTGGAGTCAGAAATCTATTGTTTTTCATTCCAAAAATGTTTTTATTGTTTTTCATTCATTTTATAAACATTGACAGGAGAAAGGCAATATATTGTAATACCAAGTTAGAATGCATTCATACAAATACATTCAATATGTAAGGTAACTAAAATTCAATTTATACAATCATTTCTGAAAATACCTTTGAAGAAGAAGAGAGGGAGACAGAAAAATAAAGAGATGAAAAATAAAATAAAGAGGAACCTTGTGATATTCCAGTGGGATTACATTCTGATTAATCGAGAGTGTACCTATTCATTATTTGACAATCAATAAAGGCGTTCAAACATTTGCATGCAATCCAACCAAGGAAGATATTGTTTTTTCATTGTAAGACATACAGTAATTTATACATTTGGACTTGACCTTTATATAGATTGTTATACTGTATAAATGTGAGAGCTCAACCACGATGTATGTGTAATATATATATATATATATATATATATATATATATATATATATATATATATATACAAATACAACTGTACGCTGCATATTTGCTTTCCTTTGGAGGGTTTTTGTCACTTTTTTTACTCACCATAACTTAACTCAGTATTATGGTATATATATATATACCATATCAATATCGTACAGGGAATTATAATACAATAAGTGCAACAAAGTCAGAAAATAGGAAAGGAAATCCCTGCCCCGGAAAGTTTATAATCTTACCGGTATGTTGGGAGATTTACAGAGACAGCAGGTGAGTGAATAAGTGCAGTAGATGGCAGTGTTTGGCCACAGTGGTTGATAGGAGTGACTGTGGCTGTGAGACAGTAGCGATGAATCCAGGCTAATGCTTCATTTAAGAGGTGAGTTTTAACGTTTATCTTCAAGTTGGGAGAGAGGGTGCTCTGCATATATAGAGTGTGAGGGAGTTCCACAGGTAAGGTGCAGAGAGCGAAAAGAGTTTAAGGCAAGAGAGAGTACCAGAGGTGAAAGGGGTGTAGAGGAGACAGTTATGGGTAGAGTGCAGGAGACGAACAGGGTCATAATGAGAATTAAAGTGATATGTTCTTTATGATTTTGTACAACTACCAAAGGAAATAAACACACAGATACCCAACAAGCTCTGAGAAACCCCAAACATTACCACATTATATATATATATATATATATATATATATATATATATATATATATATATATATATATATGCAAATATAGCTGTATGCTCATCTGCATGTCTTAGGCAGGTCTGCAACCCGCCTTTCCCCATTATCACCCAGCATACAGCACTTCCACTGCAGCAAGGGATTCTGGGAAATGACATGCAAATGAGCACACAGTGTCACTTTATATATATATATATATATATATATATATATATATATATATATATATATATATATCCACTGTAAATATTCCTGTATATTCATATGCATGTCTTAGACAGGTCTGCAACCCTGTCTTTCACCATTATCACCCAGCACACAGCACTTCCACTGCAGCAAGGGATTCTGGGAAATGACATGCAAATGAGCACACAGTGCCACCTTTTATCTCAAGCTCACATTACATGAGCAACCCTTAGCCAATGCAATGCATGTCATTTCCCAGAATCCCTTGCAGCAGTGGAAGTGCTATGTGCTGAGTAATAATGGTGAAAGACAGGGTTGCAGACCTGTCTAAGACATGCAAATGAATATACAGGAATATTTACAGTTGCTTTATGCTTTACTGTGGAGTGTTTTTGTCACTTTTTTTACCCACCATAACCACCATATATATATAATATATATATATATATGTGTGTGTGTCAAAAGGAGTGCTAGTGGGCGTAGCTAAATGTGGACAAGAAAAAACAAACAAAGATGCCCAAAGTAACTTCTAATGTGACAAAAATACACAGATCCAATGCAGATCGTTCTTCCTGTAATTATACAGGTTAATAAGAATTTTAGCCCAGGGAGTGTTAGGACCTGCTAACGGCCATGCCTTGAAAGTGGCAGCAGGCTTAAGACGCTTTGTCCAAAGGGTTAAACTAAATGACCCCTTTTCAAGAGAATATATAGGTATTGCACTGTGTATTTTTGTCACATTGGAAGTAGCTTTGGGCATCTTTGTTTGTTTTTTGTTGTACCAAAGGAAATGTATACTGCATGAAACCAATATGGAAGAAAAATGTTTCAATTACTGTAGTGTCATGAATGTACTGAATATATAAAAATAAAACTATAGATTTACCACAAGTATTTTTTTTACTTATCCTTAACATTAAGATAATTTATGGGTTCTACTTTTTTAAAATAATTAAACATTTCCATTTTTCTGACCCATTTTATGCTAACCAACAAAGGCTCCAACAATTTATATGAAGTATCCAACTTAATCATTTATTCTTTTTCCTCTGTTTGGCTGTAAGAATGAAAATGCTTCAGTAAATAAAACAATTCAAATGTACGGTATATATAGAATAAAACAAAAATATATCATACAAATTCTAAAATAAAATACTTTTATCAAAACAATGAATTATTTACATTCCCTCAGTGATGCATTAAGGATGTGGAAGAATGCATTAAGGATGCTGAAGTTGTGCATACTTAAAGTACAGTAAAAAAACCAACATTAATACAATTACATGTTTATTCTTTCAATATTAGGTGTCAATTTGTGGCCAAGTCACATAATACGTGAAAGCAAAATAAAAATATAAAAAACTGAAAATAATTAAGTAAAATAAGTCTCTTAACTGGTAACTGTCTGATAAATAGCTATGGACACTGACAGATCAAAATAATTAGAAGCATTTGGCGCAATATGTGTCTGGCATACAGAGACTGCCTGTCACATGCCTATGACTCCATACAGCAGGGGACCCTATAGAGCAGCAGATGGGCCATTAAGTTAGTATTACTGTAGAAGCCATCAGTTTTCCGCTCTGACTGGGACATGCTCTTTAGAACTTTGAGCAGCTGCTGCCATTTATAGTGACAGCTTCCTGCTAACTTTTGCCAACTGGCACAATCTAAGTCGTTGTACCTGAGCTATTAAGTGCGTAACTTCAACCATATTACTCATCTGCACAACACTTTAACAAAAAAAAATCTCAAAAGCATGCTATATTTTTTAGTAAAAATTCTAAAAAAAAAATAATTTAAAATGCAAGTGTGAGTAAATATAATCTATGTAATCTGTGTACTGTATGTATATTTTAAACCATAACGAGGAGAGCTACAGAGTTAGCAAGAGTTTCTGTTTTCGGCACCATGACAAGGTGTGAGATTACAGCTGCGTGAACACTTTGTTCACCGCGGCTACTCCGTGGGTTGGTTGCATGCGGGCTATGGTCGGCCAACAGAATTATTTGTGGTGATATTTATGAAATTGCTATTCACTATGTGTCCGGCAAATGGCACACTAAATATCTTTGCCTATGCCCACACAACGACACGCCCACTTCAGGTCTTCCACAAGCCAGGAAGAGGGCCGTTAAATAAATACAAGTTTTGTTTATTATAAAATATAATGAATTCCAACTTTTTGGGGTTTTTGAAAACGATGAATGAAAGTGTGCAATGGTTCTTAAATTGCGGGACTTGTACTAGGGACATAGGGAGAATTTATACTGGACTGAAGAAGAACTGTACAGTATGATTCTGCTACTCAGTAGCGGTCGGGGCAGTGCCGGAAATATGAAATAAATGCCAGGGATTTAAACTTTTACTTTAACAGTAAATCTGGCTACATCTGTATCAAAGAGTAAAAAAAAATCTGGCCTGTAGGATTCATTTATTGCATACGGCAGATGGCGCATTGAATCCTGTACAGTTTCTTTGCCCATGCATGTCGAGAACTTCCAGTGTTTCAATGCAAGATGCAATGTAGAAATGTCTCACTTTACACACTGCTTTTCTTTATTTAATATGACCTTGTACTTTGTATATTTTCATCAAAAGCAGGTTCACACTTTCCTCAAAACAATGTGCTTAAGCTACAGATTCTTTCAGACTGTTTTTAACATGGCACATAAATGAAATGAACTGTCTATGATGTGTCCGTACTCCTTTTTGATATACAGTATTGTGGCATTTAATACAGTAAAACTAAGAGGTTAATCCTTTCTGATATCTATCAGTATATTGCTAGCAAGTACCCATTCTACAACGAAAGCAGAATAGGATGGAAAAATTCTATAGGACACAAGTTAAGCATAGATGATTACTACTCTATATAAGAATTGCGTGCCAAGGCATGAGGGACGTGTACTGGACACTACTTCCATTTTTTATAGATATGCTCCATGTCATCAATTTCTAAAGGAGAAAGCGATTGAATAGGCCTTTCCGATCTGCTCACATCGATTAACCACAACCCGCGTATGTCCAGCCCCAGTACGAGTATGGACTGACCAACCCTAAAAACGAGATTAACCACCACCTCAACTACATGATCAACTCCTAAAATTTTCTGCAGACACCACCTTTGACCAAATAATACAACATCTCAAATGGTTACAACCCCAACCACAGCTTGCTGCCACACAATTTTTAGCATCCTCCCATGAATAATTAAAGTAAATTAAGTTTACAAAGAACTGTCATTCCCAAATGAACAGCATATGCATTCCATACATGTTCCATTGAACATGCATGCAGAAAAATTCAATGACCCGCATGTGCATTCCATACAGGTTCCATAGAACACTCTAGAGCGGGCCAGCCCAATTGGGCGGCACAGCCAGTGACCGGGGGGCGCGGGCTCCCGGAACCAGGTGGGCCAAAGGAGTGGCCAGGGGCAGCCAGGTGAGGGGCCAGAAGGGGGTAAACCTGCGGCCAGGAGCAAGGATCGGCCACTTGTTCCTGGCTCGCAAAAGATTCGGACGTCCCTCTCCTCTCCTGCGGTAAAGGTAAGGTCCCGAAAAGGGGGTCCATTCCCAGGTACTCCCCCCTCCGTATAGCCACGCTGTTTAAATCGGCGGTGAGGGAGGAGGCGGGACTCAGGGAGGCGGGACTCAGGGCGGGACACGGGACTCCGTGGTGCAACCGGCCGTCTCCATCCTCCATCTGCGGCATGCAGCATGCAGCGATCGGCGCGCTGCCGGGGTGGTTGGGGGCATGGTAGCAAGGTGGGAAATTACGCCGCCGGCGGGGCGCGCAGTTCCCCTGCTCGGCTCCACCCGGTGGGTGCCCCGCTTCTAGTGCGGCGGTCCGCACTGAGGAACAGCCGTTGGCGCGCCACACTCCTTCCCCCGGTGCCCACGTGGCGCTCCAGCGGTGGGGGAGGACAGGCCCCCTCGTTGCGCAGGTCGGGGCGATGCTCTCCTCTACCACAATTCCTGGGACTCCCCCCTCCACGGAGGTGGAGGATTCAGGGAGGAGGGGGACTCTGTGGCGCGGTCGGGAGGGGAGGGACAGCGGTTGTGCGCACCCTCCTTCCTCCGGTGCCCACGTTGTGCTCCCGCATGGGAGTGGGCAGCGGTTCCCCTGGGCATCAACCCCTTTCGTCGTGCAGCGTCCCCTCTGCCTCTTCAACGGTGTGAATGGAGGGGGCGCCTCGCAGACACCTCGCATGTGGTGGCGCGCTGGGGGGGGGAAACATTGGGGGCAAGAGGGCCCACTGGGGGCATAAGGCTGGCGCTCCCCCCCTCCCTCGCAGTGAAGCGCAATGCTGGGGGAATTGCTTATACTGGCCAAGTTTTTCTTAGGGGGATCAATCACCGGTGGGGGTGCCGGCCTCTCGGTCGGAAGTCACCATGTGTGGGATTGATAGGATGTCAATAAAAATATTTGCCAGACGTGTTATTTCATGTTGGTATTATCGGAAGTCACCATGTGCTAGATAGCATGTCATTAGAAACATGGGCCAGATATGTGGTATGCATGTTGTTAGTTCACCATGTGCTATGCGAAAGTATGTGTTATATAGTACGTCAGTCGAAACATGGGCCAGAGAATGTGGTACATGGATGGGGGGATCGTTAGGCGTTCATAGGTATTATAAAAGGGCACATATGCCGCAGGCGCACAGGCAGGCTGTGCATAGTCAGGTGGTAGGCGTTTATATATATGTATAGACATGGTTATTATATACGGTACATGGGCGCAATCAATATTAAACAGTTCACCATCATGTTATCATGTTGTCAATATTAAACAGTTCACCATGCGGTATTTCATGGTTCATTAACGCCAGAAATCACGTATGGATGACGGGGATTGTTAGGCGTTCATAGGTATTATAAACAGGCATATATGTTGCAGTGCATAGGCAGGCGGTGCACAGTCATGTGGTAGGCGTTTATACGGATGCATAGACATGGTTATTAATACGGGTACGCGTGCGCAGTCATGCGTGGATAGCGGTTCATATGTAGGTAGTTATAGGCGGTTAGATGTAGGTAGGGACATGTGTATGGGGGTAGACATATATAGATTTTGGGCATACCACACAGCCCCCGGTTATTACAATGGCTGCTGCCCCCAGACCATGCAGCCCCCTCCCACAAAAAAAAAAAACACAACCCCGGAAAGGGTTTTTTTTCCGGGTGTAGCCATGGGGGGCAGGACCCTCGTCATGGTTGCTGTGGCGGAAGGGGGGGGAGCAAGGGCAGCCAGGCCAAGGACGCGTCATGGTGGTCGGGCCAGGTGGCGTTTCAGGGCATGTTACATGTATTAAGACATGGTGGTATACTGGGGCAGTGGAGGAAGGGTACATTCAGGCATGATCGCTAGCAGAAACTGGTGCGGGATGGGCATGCAGAGGGAGGCATGCGGGTATATGATTTAAAAAAAAAAATTGGGCGGAAGGGTTATGGCAGTCAAGACATTCATTAACATGCATTTTATCTTATTGCTGCTGTGAAAAGCGGTCTGGCAACAAGTCAGAGGACCCCGGCTTTATCGGACAGATTGGTCAGGCGAGAGGTCGCGCTAGGGCCAGGAGCAGACATAGCGTTTAACAAAATAGCGCAATAAGGCCAGGATATACGCTAAGCTACCAATACACATACAGCATTAGCAGGGATGGCCCTACAGACCAATACCATGCAGCTACTCGCGGAGGCACATAAGCACGAGGAGGTGTGGTTTCAACGGCAGCTGCAAGCACTGGAGCTGGGGCGAGCGGGCTTGAAAGCACGCAAGGTGGTTCCGAAGCTACGTGCGCCGAGGCGTGGCCGTCATGAAGTGACGAAGGAGGTCCCAGTGGTGGAGCACGACACCCGGCAGCGCTACATAAGGGTACGTCAGAATCAATGAGGGAAGCCACAGCCTGTCGGGGGAGAGGCCGTGATGAGGGGGACGCAGCCTGAAGGCAGGGACCGCTTGGGTGTGCCACACAAAAAAAAAAAAGGGGGGTCCGGCCGCAGTCTGAACAGCAGGCGGGCCGGGTGTGGTGGATGGCACCAACCGAGGGGAAAGAGTGGCGGAGCACGTGAGGCCACCAGCAGGCACGTTGCGGGGGTGGACAAGCCCCAGTTGGTTATCCGCCGGAACTCGAGTTGTCTCGAAGCATAGGGGGAGGGGGGCGAGGTTACTAGTAATAGCTGTCAAGTCTTTGGGGGGGCAATCTCGTCTTCTCTTACAGGAAAATCTGGAGCTGTCGGGACACGATCGACTTCACTTCATGGCGCTAGTACGTTGTCCACATCTCGCAAGCGCGCAGGCCGCCCCGTCAGAACGTCAAAGGAAGGGAAGAAGAGAGCGTGCCCGTGGGCTGGTCCCGACAGGCGGTTCGCATCACCGCCGGGGACGGGGGCATCAGAAGGTAAGCGCAAAAAGTCAAGTGCAAACAAGGAAGACTGTACCTTGCCAGGCATCGCCAGTTCTCCAATGCCGCCATTGTCGGACTTGGGGGGGACGAACGATGCTGAGGCAAGATTGATCAACGCGGTAGTAAAGGGCATCCAGGTGGTGTTATTGGCAGCAGGCTTAGGAAAGTCATGCGAAGCGCAAGAGGGCATCAGCGGGGCCGGGGCAACACCATTAGCAGCAACTCAGGGACCTGGGCTGGTGGCTGGAGGGAGCAAAGGCCCCAGGGGGTGCATAGATAGCACCGTACCGCCAGTCAGTCAGGAAGCAGCGGCAACGCGGTAGGGCCCGCGGAGGCGCACGAACAAGGAAAGGACCAGGTGGCGGCAGTTGGCGTAGTAGGAGCGGATTCAGCCACAAACACATTGTTGGGGCAAGGGGGGAGTGGGGCTGAACCCACAGGGGCGGGGACTGGGGCAACATCAAAACGGTTGCCGGATGCGGCATACGGTGACTCGTACACTGCAGTTTCGCGATCACTGGGGTCACATTTATCACCAGAGGTCAAAGAAACTATTTGGGCGGGAGATTACGTCGACATACTGTCTCTACTTCTGGGGTATAAGGCGGCAGTAGCTAAATCAGCCAAGAAAGGGGAGGCTAGGAAGGAGGACATTGAAAAACGTTTGTTCCCGCACACTTTTACCAACTGGTCACAGGCATTCGGGATATTGGCGGGCGTAGCGGGCAAAAAGGAGACACAGTTATGCTCTGCCTTGTTCAAGTACCAGGACACAATAGGAGAGCGTTTCAAAAACACGGGGGTATGCGAGGGTGGAGTTACGACGAGGATTTTAGACGGAGTATGGCGGCTAATAAAGGAGTGGTAACTTGGAATTGTAAGGACGTCGATCTCTATTTGCAGCACATGACAGGGGGAGAGGGGTCGTCCTTTTGTGGGGTATACAGCCCCAGGGGCTCCTGGCGCAGGGGTTTTCAGGCATGCGCAGCTGGGAAGGGACGCGCATCCAATAAGCAGCCAGGAGTGTGTTGGGGCTTCAACGAGGCCAAATGCAGATTCGACAATTGTCGATTCTAACACACCTGCGCCGGGTGTGGGGGCTAGCACCCCAAGGTTAAATGCTTCAAAAGAGACAATAAGGGGTTTAGGGGAGCAGGACAGCAGGGTGGGCAGGATGGCGCGTACGCCAATTTTGGCCGAGGCAATGGCGCCGTGGCTGGAAAGATACCCCAATAAGGATTCAGCTGGGTTATTGTGGGAGGGGTTCAGGGTGGGTTTCCGGATCCCTTTTGATAATCAGGTGGGTTCAGGGGATACGGGGGCCGGCGAGAGAAACTTAAAGTCAGTCGGGCTGAACGGGGCGGTAGCAAGGGAGAAAATCGAAAAGGAGATTGAGTTGGGCAGGATGGCAGGCCCTTTCAGGTCACCTCCTCTTAGCATCCTAAGGGTGTGACCACTGGGGATGGTTCCCAAGAAGGAGGAAGGGGAGTTCAGGCTAATTCAACATCTATCCTAGCCCAAGGGGTCGTCGGTCAACGACGGGATAGGGAATTATGCTCAGTGAGCTACACCACTTTTGACCAGGCGGCGCTGGTGGGGCAGATGGGACAGGGAGCACTGATGAGAAGGCGGACATTAAGTCGGCTTTTAGGCTCTTGCCGGTACACCCTGACTGTTTCCATCTATTGGGATGCAGGTTGGAAGGGAACTACTTCGTTGACCTCTGCTTACCAATGGGGTGTGCGCTTTCATGTTTCTACTTCGAAACTTTCAGCACATTTCTGGAATGGGTGGTCCGGGAAAGAGTGCAGGCAGTAGGGATCATGCATTACCTAGACGATTTCCTGTTTGTGGGGCCCAAAGGGTCCGGTTTGTGCGCCAGATGGCTGGGTCAATTTTTAGCCATGGCTCACGAATTAGGGGTTCCGCTGGCGGCCGAGAAGACCATGGCGCCCACCACAACCCTGAGTTTCCTGGGCATAGAAATAGATTCCATCAAAGGGAATACAGGTTGCCTCCCAAGAAGCTAGTAGCGTTAGAAAAGATGATCAAGGAGTTTATGCGGCTAAGAAAGACCTCACTACGGCATTTTCAGTCCCTGACGGGCCACCTGGTGTTTGCAGCATGCATTATACCGGTAGGGAGGGTGTTTTCCAGGCGTTTGTCTGCAGCCACAACAGGAGTAAAACACCCCAGCCACTTCATTCGAGTCACAGCGGAGATCCGGAGGGATTTAGCGGTGTGGCTCGAATTCTTGGGTAAATACAACAGGAGGACGTTATGGAGGGGACGGCCGGTTCAGAACTCCGAGCTGCAGCTCTTCACCGACGCCTCCGAAGCAGTGGGTTTTGGCGCATATTTCAGGGGGGCATGGTGCGCAGAGGCATGGCCGGTAGAAGGGAGAGGGACTCACCTTATCAAAAACCTGACATTCCTGGAACTGTTCCCACTGCTAGTTGCTGTGTACTTATGGGGGTCCCGGTTCGCGAACCGGGAGGTTACATTTTGGTCAGATAATATGGGCGTAGTGGAGGCGGTGAACAACTTCGGATCATGGTCCCCACCGGTGCTGGCGCTACTGCGGCAATTCATGCTGCGGTGTCTGCAGCTGAACATCGCATTCAGGGCCAGGTATGTACCAGGCGTGGAGAACAGCATAGCTGACGCATTATCACGTTTGCAGATAGGGCGGAGATTCACGGCAAGTGGTGCCCAGCGGCCTTATGGGAGCTGGGGACAGCGGTGTGATGGAGTTAGTCAGGACATCACACGCCCCGGGTACGTGGGGGGCATACACAGCAGCATGGCGGGACTTTATAGTATACAAAGGGGCAGCGGGAGCGAATTCCTCAGACACGGACATGTTGCTCAGCTACATGTTGGGCTTAAAAGACAAGGGTCTGGTGGGAGGGACAATTGGTAGAAGGATGGCAGTGATATCCTTCTTCTTAAGGCTGAACGGCAGAGTAGACTCGACCAAGAACTTCATAGTGAAAAGGGCAATGACGGGCATGGTTAGGGGAGCAACCACCAGGAATAGCAGAAGACCAGTGACACCAGCGATTCTAGGGGGCTTGGTGTGCGTCACGGATTTGGTATGCTCCTCCAGCTTTGAAGCCACGCTCTTTAGGGCCACATTCGTGGTGGCATTCTTCGCAGCGTTGCGGGTGGGGGAGCTGGTTTGCACGTTCAAACAAGGAGGGGGGGAGCTTGCAGCTGTCAGATTTAAGGTAAGCAGGAGGGGCGCTGAGCCTGCTAATTCGCAAGTCAAAGACAGATCAGGCAGGAAGGGGGGCATTGATCACGCTGAAGGGCTTACCAGGGAACTCGACCTGTCCGGTAAAAGCAGTAGGAGAATACCTGAACCGCAGACCAAAGGAAGGGGGGCCATTGCTGGTGCACGAGGACGGGGGGCAGTATCGAGATTCCAGTTCCTGCACGTTTTCCGCATGTGCCTCAAGGAGCTAGGGATGGAAGAGGGACAGTACGGAACACATTCGTTTCGCATTGGGGCAGCGACAGAGGCTGCGCGCTTGGGGCTCTCAATACCCAGAATACAGAGGATCGGGCGGTGGAAATCTGACAGTTACCGAGGATACATTAGACCGGAGCTGGCAGGGAGCCAGGACACGTTAGCCTAGAACTCCTACAACCGGGTCTTCCCCCTCCCCTCTGTGCTTCCTCAGGTTCTGCGGAGACCTGGATCGTGGGGGATTCGCTGGTGCACTGGGCTGGAAAAAGGGCATTTTCACGACCGTACGGGGGAAATCTGGGGTTGGGCACGGAGCGGGTGGAGGTAACATCGTTGGGGATGAGAGGGATGCTGTTCCCACTGCTTATTTCGCGGGCCAGGGACAGGAGGGCACCAGACATCATCGTTATCTCCGCAGGGGGTAACGACTTGGCGGCAGTGCGGTCCATGGAATTATTCCACCAAATCAAGCAGGATCTGCCACGTATCATGGCTTTTTGGCCAGGGATTCAGGTAGTATGGTCGGACATCATTTGCAGGCATGTTTGGAGAGGGGCACGGAACCCAGGGCGAGTAAACAAGATGTGAAAATGGTTGAACAGAAAGGTGGGGAAGTTCGTGAAGCAATGTGTGGGGTGGGTAATCCATCACCCAGAGTTTAGCTTCGAGGTAGGTGGTTGGTTCAAGGAGGACGGGGTACATCTGTATGACATAGGGGCAGACATGCTGAATAACAAACTACAGGAGGGATTGGAATAGGTTATCGGGGTATGGCGGTACGGGCCTAATTTAAGGGGTTTAAATAGGCACATCAGTGGCGGCAGTTGGGGGGGGGGGTGTAGGTGCTCGTCCTGTCGGAAGGGGCTCGGGGCTGGTAAAGCGGGTTGAAACGAGGGGGCAGGTCACCGGGACATACTTCTGGGTGCCCCCCCCCTTGGCGTTACCTAGCACCGAGCACTTCCGGCACGGACCGGGACAGTAGCTATCTCCAGTTGTCATTGTAAATAAACAAAGCCGCGGCCTTTATACCTCCAAAACGTTGTCCTCTCGTCATTCGGTCATTACCGGTAATTACCGGTAATTAGCTTAAAGGGGTAGGGGGTTATACTCGCGCCTCCCTGGTCATAGAGCGGGCCAGCCCGATTGGGCAGCACAGCCAGTGACCGGGGGGCGTGGCCTCCCCGAACCAGGTGGGCCACAGGAGTGGCCAGGGGCAGCCAGAGGAGGGGCCAGAATGGGGTAAACCTACGGCCAGGAGCAAGGATCGGCCACTTGTTCCTGGCTCGCAAAAGATTCCCACCCACCCATCCCGTTTTTTAGTTAAGGATCATCTCAATCACGGGGGCCGGTGTACCGTCTCTTTATTTCACAGAAGCCAAGATATATCGGTGTCGAAAAACAAAGACGGAAAGATCCAGATGGAAGGGTCAAAGTTGGGCCAATATGCTTTGTCGCGGCGGCAGTTGGGGGGGGGGGTAGGTGCTCGTCCTGTCGGAAGGGGCTCGGGGCTGGTAAAGTGGGTTGAAGCGAGGGGGCAGGTGACCGGGATATACTTCCGGGTGCCCCCCCCCCGTTGCGTTACCTAGCACCGAGCACTTCCAGCGCGGACCGGGACAGTAGCTATCTCCAGTTGTCATTGTAAATAAACAAAGCCGCGGCCTTTATACCTCGAAAACGTTGTCCTCTCGTCATTTGGTCATTACCGGTAATTAGCTTAAAGGGGTAGGGGGGGATACTCGTGCCTCCCTGGTTAATGGGCACAGATACAGGCACGTGCACAATGTAATTCATGCATTTATTTCTTGACTATTATTAACAAGTAACAATCTCACAATTATTTTACAGAATTAAACTGTACAAGAGATAGCCAATTGAAGTAGTTGTTTTTATCTTTAAACTCTACTTTACACAAAACCTTTTTTCTACTAACTTCTATTAATTCACATTATATAAACTGCTTCCCCTGAGGTTCAATTTGTCTTCAGAATAAGTTACAGGGCAGTACTTCCCAGAATAAGTCTTACTGTCCTCTCTGTAATATTTTCTACTTTTCTACTACAATAACCATGTTACTGTACATGTTTTGAGTAGGCACAAATAAAGTTTGCATATTACATTTATTGAGTCCTCACATTAGTGATTACTGGCACAAATTGCATAATCTGCCTGTTACATTCAAGTTCTTCTATAGACAAAAACTGAATAGCTTCCCCCCTCCATCATGCTTCTAATGTCCAGGATGAGGCTGTGCCTATAAACAAACAAAGACATGCGGTAAATAACAGTGGCAAAGCCCCCAACTGTATTTTAAAGCTTTCATTTGTGTGAAAACAAGCCACCCTCGCACTGAGGTTCAATTTTTCTTCAGCATAAATTAAAGAGCAATACTTCCCAGAAAAAAACATACTGTGCGTCAGTGTAATATTTTCTACTTTCTACTATAATAACCATGCTACATGTTTTGAGTAGGCACACAGAGATATTATAACAATACATTTGAATCCTTTTAAATACCTCAGTATAATATTTAGATTTATTGAAGGCTTGCTAAAATGGGTTTGACCAAATTTACATAACTCACATTCTACATGACTCATTCATGTGAACACCTCCGCTCCTCCCACTGAGTATCCATGGCTAAGTTGGGTGTGATGTATGCAACCAAAGGATTCCTGCTCAACACTGATACTGTACCTAACTGATAGCATACTGTACATCAGGCCTGCAAAACTTGTAAAATGAGAACGGCCGAACGGCTCCAAGAAAAACAGATTCAGGCTGCACGGGTAAAATAGCATTTATTATTCAAAATGATACATTTCTTTACAATGTTTACTTGAAAAAAATTACATTAAAATACTTTTGTTCAAACTAACTAATTTCCTAATCATTTCACAAACTTAATGAGAGGTATTATACAGTACCTCTTGTTAGCAACAAGCTTGTTGTATTCCTGGGTCATATTTGTAGTAGTCGTCTTCAAAATGTCTTCCAAATGGTCATTAGTCAGACAAGAACGTTGTTTTTTTTTATTCATATTCATGATAGAGAACGTTTGTTCACAAATGTAGGTACTGCTAAAAATGCTGAACGTTTTAATTGTAGCTTCAATAAGATTTATGTACTTTTCACTGTCCGTACTTCTGCAGAATTCCTGCAGACTGCTTTCTCGGTGCTTATTTCTGTAATCTGTCGAACATGGAAGATCAATACCGTTCAACTGCAATTGGAATGGCAATTCTGCTGGATCCACTGAAAAGGGATCTTTAATAATCTTCAATTGAATGTCTTCTTCTTTAGACAAAGTGAGTCTTCTGTCAAATTTTTCAATCAGATCATCAATTTCCATGGGATATTTTTCTCCTAGCTTGGCGTGTTTGTGCTGAGGGATATGCTGTGCACAAATGGGAAAGTGACATATTTCACTTTTCAACAGCTGACTTCTGAAAAGCGTCAATTTCATTTTGAAAGTGTTCACTGCCTCATAAAGTTGAACTATAAGCTTATATTTTCCATGAAGTTGAATGTTGAGGTTATTTAGATTTGTTGTAACATCACAAAAGAAGAAAAGATCATGATTCCAGAACTCATCTTCAAGCTCAGGACATTTTCTTGGTGCTTGTTCAAAAATGTGTCTACTTCCTCTTTTAAAGCAACGAAACGCTGGAGCACTCTTCCTCGACTCAACCACCTCACTACCAAAAGTAAAGTAGGTCGCTGTAATCTGCGTCTACCTCTTCGAGAAAAGCTCGGAATGTCCTATGTTTCAGTTCCCAAAAACGGAGGTAGGTAACAATAGAAATTACCACTGACATTCCATAATCAAACTTCAAAATTTTCCTACACAGAACCTGAAGATGTATAATACAGTGATGTTTGGTTATTTGTTCAACCGATAAATTGTTCAATTAGAGTAACCGCTCCAACATGTTTTACGCACATTGCCGGTGCACCGTCAGTACAAATGGCCACCAAGTTTTCAAAACCTATTCCCAACTTATCATCCACGCAATTTATTACTTCACCGAATATTTATTTTCTGGTTGTCCAGCCTGTCATGGAGCACATACCAACAAGCTTTTCAGTAATTTCGAAGTTTCCATCAACACCTCGAATAAAAATAAGAAGTTGAGCCGTGTCCTTCAAATCTGTACTTTCATCCATTGCTAGAGCGTAAAAGCAGAATTCACTGGCTTTCTGCTTCAACTGATCACTAAGACTGTTGGAAATGTCCACTATCCTCCTCTGTACAGTCATGCGTGATACCTGTCATTCTCAAATGTTCCCCTCTTTTCTGGACATAGCCCAGAAACAGCAATCAACATGCATTTCTTTATAAAGTCACCCTCTGTATAACTTTTTTCTCGCGATATTTCAAAGCTAACCTTGGTTGCCACCTCGTTCTCGGTGTTCACTTTCTTGAAAAACTGTTGTTCTGCACAAAGACGTTTCACAAAATTCGCTTTAATTTTCTTTTCATGTGCGTCCAATTTGGCGACCTCGAGGATGTTTAGTCTCAAAGTGCCGCCAGATATTATATTCCTTGGGAACGGCTACCATTTTGCGACACATGAGGCATAGATATTTGTCTCGGAAAATAGTAAACAAATATTTGTCCATTCAACGTTAAAAGATCTATTCTCTGATTCCAACTTTTTTTTTTCTTGTCGCTCATTGCAGCTGTACAGTAGTTATTGTTTGAAATAGGAATAGGAAAGAGTCATTGATGATGATAATAATAATAATAATACTTTATAGTTTGACATTATATTCTAATTTCAAATAGAGTTATACAGAAAATTATACATGTCTTTTTTTAAAAAGCCTGTCACGGAAGACCAGCACTTTTAACAGCTTTATACCTAGCTAGCTTTCTCCACTGGCTGGGTGTAAGAAGCCGCGGGACACGTTCTACCACCTGTGGCGTCCCCTTACCTTGTGCCCTCTCAGGCTCCGCCGCCGCTCCAGATTCCCGGCGGTCCCCCACATTCACCGGCATCTCCGGTGCTGCTCCCCCTCCTCTTCCGGGTCGCACGCGTCAGCCCGTCTGTGTTACAGGGGGCACGTGGACCCGGGCAACTTACTCCCGACACGCAGGAGATAGCTCCGCCCCCACCTTTCATGCCTGTGCACAGCGTGCTCCCCAGCCCCTTTGGCGTGCTTTTTCTCAGAGGCTTGGTATTTCCCTTCTCTTTTTGTCTGGTCATCACCCTCAAACCAATGGCCAAACCGAGCGCATGAATCAATCCCTGGAACAGTATTTACGTTGTTTTTCTTTCGACTCCCAGGACAATTGGGCAGAATTGCTCCCATGGGCTGAATTCGCTATCAACTCACTCAGGAATGAATCCACTCAGGAGTCGCCGTTCTTCATAAATTATGGATATCATCCTAATCGGCTCCCCATTCACATGCCCGCTTCAGGAGTTCCGGCAGCTGACTCTAGGATTGCCACTCTACAAGGATCTTGGAAGAGGATTCAAAGGGTATTGTGGGAATCGGTCCAGAGGCAAAAGAGACAGGCTGATCATCTCCGTCAGGAGGCACATAAGTATAAACCTGGAGACAAGGTTTGGCTCTCTTCTAAGAATATCAAATTGAAGACCCCTACTCCGAAGTTATCTCCTAGGTTCCTGGGCCACTTCTCTATTCTTCGACAGATTAACCCTGTATTCTACCGTCTTCTCCTTCCTCCCTCCATGAAGATTTCTCCCTTCTTCCATGTTTCCCTCTTGTGACCATTTATCCAGAGTGCTCAATTTTCCCTTTCCTCACATCGTCCTCCTCCCGTTACTATACAAGGACAACAGGAATTTGAAGTCCGGTCCATCATTGATTTTCGTATCTCCAGAGGCAGAGTCCAATTCTTGGTCCACTGGAAGGGCTATGGACCTGAAGAACGTTCTCGGGTCTCGCGGCCTGAACTCCACGCTCCGTCTTTACTCAGATGCTTCCACCAAAAATTCCCCCACAAACCTTTGGAAGATCATTTGGAGCACGATCCTCGGGGGGAGGGGGTAGTGTAAGGAGTCGTGGGTCACGTTCTACCACCCGCGGCATCCCCTTACCTGGTGCCCTCTCAGGCTCTGCCATCGCTCCGGATCCCCGGTGGTCCCCCACAGTCACCGGCATCTCCGGCATGGCTCCCCCTCCTCTTCCAGGTCACTCGCGTCAGCCCGTCTGTCTTACGACACGCAGGAGATAACTCCGCCCCCACCTATCGTGCATGCGCACGGCGCGCTCCCCAGCCCCTGGTTCTCTCCAGCCAGCCTCCCAGGTCCATGCCTCCTATCAGAACTACCCCCGGGTCGCACCGTCGCTCTACCCTCTTTCTGATAGGTGCCTGCCTACTATTTTGCACTGACTCTCCGTTCTCTTAGTGCTCTGCATAGCTCCTGTACCCTTGGTGCTGTCTGCTTCTGCAAGGCTCTTCTCTTGTTGTTTCAGCCCCTGAAGTTCCTGAACTTGGATTGTCTGCGTACCCCTCTGGATCTTGACCTTGGCTTTGGAAATCGACGTTGTTGTCTTCTCTTCCCCTCGGACTTGGCATACGGACATTTCTACGATGCTGCACTCCCCACTCCTCAGACTTGGCTAAACGAACTTTGACTATGCTGTCTTCCCTAATCCTCGGACCAGGCACACGGACATTCGACCACGCAATTCTCTCCACTCCCAGACCTTTGGCTTACGGACACGACCATTCTACCCAGGATTTGGCAAGTACCTGACTACTCTCTTTCTTGCCCCGGTTAAGCTACGCTCTATACCACACCCCGGGATAGTCTCCGCTGCTGTGGGTGCGTGGTATCATCCTCTTCCACCTCAGTACCGGGGTCTAATCTGGTTTGTGGGCAGCCTGAGCATTACACCGGGCTTCATAAGTGCTTCTCTACTATTGTGTAGCTTTTTCACACAGAAGCACTTTTGAAAAGCCTGACAGCGCGTTCGCTCACAGATATTGTCTCTCTCAGTCTTTCTCCATATCTCCCCCAGCTCCCATCATCATCATCATCATCATCATCATCATCATCATCATCATCACCATCATATATCCCCCAGCTCCAATCCTAATCATATCTCCCCCCGAACCCATGATCATATCTCCACCAGCACCCCTCATCATCATCATATCTCCATCAGCACCCATCATCATCATCATCATCATCATCATCATCATCATCATCATCATCATCATCATCATCATCATCATCATCATCATCATCATCATCATCATATCTTCTCCAGCACCCCTCATCATCATATCTCCCACACCACCCCTCATCATATCCCCCCTCAGTCCCCCTCATCATCATATCCCCCCTCAGTCCCCCTCATCATCATCATACCCCCCCTCAGTCCCCCTCATCATCATCATGTTCCCCTCATCATCATATACCCCCTCAGTCCCCCCATAATCATATCTCCCCTCCGCCCCCTCATCATCATATCCCCCCTCAATCACCCTCATCATAATCATATCCCCCCTCAGTCCCCTCATCATCATATCCCCCCCATCAGTCATCCTCATCATCATATCCCCTCCTCCCATATGCCTACTTGATCACGACGGAACCCAGTAGCTTTTTAATTTGCCGATAAGAGCAAGTCCACATGAGGGAAGAATCGCCCTCTAGCAGCAGACACCAGAAGTTCTGGGTCACACTGCAAGAGCGCGTCACACAGCTAGAGCACACTCCTACCGCTAGAGCATGCTCCTATGCTGCTGTCCTCCTCTGATGGGAGGGGGCATGGGGGAAGAGAGAAGGAGAACGGAGAGCAGACCAAAGCCATCGTGGGCCACACAGACAGTGCGGCCAGGCCGCATGCAGCCCATGTTGTGTAGCCCTACTGTACATTGTTAAAAGCAAGAAAGATTATCTCACTGATCAACCGACCTTTTGTTAATCAACGGTTAAATCTGAAGATGTTCACACCAGTCAGTGGTCGATACTTCTCAGCTATTACCTAAACTTGTATCTGGAAGAGTAAAAAAAAGATAAGCGGAAACAAATAATGTTTAGTGTAAAATACATGGCAACAATTTGTTATACTGTATATTAGATCCCTATTGCAATTCCTAATCTTTCAATAACCCCTAGTAACACATTATTTATATGATTTATGTAATTATTGCAAGTTTCCATGGTTAGACACATCCTTATACGTCAGGATTCCTTTAAAAAAAATGGAAGATCGGATTGGGGATGTACCGTGTGATGCCTCACATGGTATATCTCACAATCTGATTGGTTCCAGCACCATGTTATGGCAGCCATTTTATTTAAAGGATGGAACGTACCTCCCTTGAAGAAAAAAAACCCGGGGGGCGTGCCGATGACGTCATCTGGTATGGAAGGGTAAGAGGAGAGCTCCTGAGACCCTCACGAATAAACACAATTATCGGCACTTTTACCCCGATATTTCCGACCCCAAAATACCTCAACCTAATTCCTGAATATCCAGAGATGTTGAATAAATCTTAAAACCAACCCGGTCAGGGGGTTACCAAGTTTTTTTCCCTTTCGAAACAGAGCTCCGATGCAGGAGCAAAAAAACAAGATGGCGTCTCCCTGCCCGACGCACGTGGCGCAAAGACGGCGACAACAGATTGAGATCGGTCTAAAGAAACCTTAACCTCGGACGAGGGGATTACCAAGAAGAGCTGCACGGCAAACTTTACCGTTCCCTGCAAGCTGACCTGAGAGAAGCGGTAGCCGAGCTCAAACAGGACATACTAGGCCTCACGGAAAGAACCACGGCACTAGGGAACAGGCTGGAAGAGGCCCTCAAACATCAAGCTGCAGCAGATGAGGAGATCACCTGGCTGGGGGTCGAAGTAAATTCTCTAAAAAATGCCTTAGAGGACCAGGAGAACCGGGACCGCCGGCAGAACATCAGAATCTGTGGTATCCCTGAAACGGTTTCTCCTGGTCACCTCAAAGAATACCTAAGAGACTTCTTCACATCGGTCTGCGGGGACCTGGAGGAGAGAGAGCGCGAGGTGGACAGAGCCCACTGTGCACTCGGACCGAGGTCTGACGACCCCAACCGGAGAAGGGACGTGTTCGTCCGCTTGCATAGTTACACAACTAAAGAAAAGCTAATCGCTGCCTGCCAAGAGAAAGACCCTATCCAGTTCCAAGAGGAGCCCCTCCAAGTGTTCAACGCCCTGCCTAAAACACCATTAACCGGCGCAGGGAACTAAAGCCACTAACTCTCCTACTGCGGGACAGCGGAATAAAATACAAATGGAGATTTCCTTTTAAGCTCATCATAAACAACAAAGGAAAGTACTTTACCATCCGCTACCCTGAAGACATGGCCCAGCTCGCATGGGCCCTTGGCCAGACCTGGCCCAGAGACTCACAACGGACCCGGAGCCAAGACAATGAAGACCCTCCCGTAAGAGCCTCGGAGCGTCTGGTGGGCCAGAAGCAGACGAAGGTAAAATAACACCCCGCTACACTTACCGACTGAATCCGCTGACCGGGGACACCACTTGCAGCTACATAAGCCTCGGAAAGTAGGCCCGGCCAAGACCTAGGACCTATCACCCGATCTGAGATGCCACTTGCATGGCCCTACGGCAAGCAATCCCCTCCCCGAAGGGTGTCCTGAAGCATCCATCTGACGGTGTATTCATTGGAAGCGGCACGCAAGCCCGAGGAGAGAGTAGAGGAGCACCTATCCAGGAGAAAGCTGAGACCTATGCGGGACCCGGCCACTATCCTTCCCCCAGTTTTGTTTTGCCCTCCCTCGGCGGAGAGGGGGAAGCCCCTCAACCCCAGGACTGGGGAAGACGAATTTCCAGTCGAGATTGAAGAATGGAGGCCCGTTTGGCCAATTCAGTTCAGATACGAAAATAAAGGACTCCGACGGCCTGTAGGACGCTGCTTGTCTTCTCGAACATTGAGCACCCCCAGGACTCCTGATGAGACAATCACTCCAAAAGGGTCTGTAATGGAGAGTTAAGAAGGTGTTTATTATGTTAGCGAATGTTGGTACAAGTTAGGGTATTACTGTTTATAGAGTTATGTTTCAGTTAGTGAATCTTTTAATACATCATTAAATAGAAGGGACTATCCCTCCCTCCCTCCCTTTCCCCCCTTTGGGTAGAGGACCCCATCCTCCCCCCCCCGGTAGAGGACCTCTCCCCCCCCAGTAGAGGTCCTCTCTTCCCTTCCCCGATAGAGGTCCTCTTCCCCCCCCCTTTTCCCCACAGACTCGTAGAAAATGAAGTCTTTAAATCCCCAAAGCGATGGGGATCCCATGCAGTAAAACAAGCAGTAGAGATTCAACAATATCTCAGTTTTTGAAACACTCATAAGGATGCTTTTAATGGTAGTTGTCTAAGGTGTAATAATGTGGTTATGATCCCCCCTCCCTCCCTCTGCACCACCCCTCCCCACTCCACCCCACTCCTCCCTCCACCATGCCCCCCTCCACCCCTCCCCCCCCACTCTCCTACCCCTCCCCCTCCTCCCCCTTATTCTCCCCTCTCCCCTCCCCCCCTCTCCCCCCTCCCACCTCACTCCCCTGCTCTCCCCCCTCCCCCATTCTTTGATAACCTCAAGGTTCCACCCATGGCATTTATTACACTCCAAATGGAAAAGTGCTCCCACTTGAATGTTACCCAATTGAGACCAGGTCTATTGGGCGAATGCATAAGGTTTTATGTTACACAGAAATAATGATGTTAAGCTGTATATTTTTCCTCCCCACCCCCACCCCCTGTCCCTCTCTGTTTATGAATCTAAACGTGGGTAAACTCTGCATGTAAAGTATAATGTATTTCTTCTAAAAGGAGAAGTAGGGGCAAAATTGGGTCCCTTCAGAGAAGGCCAACCTAAACCACAGTGGTGAATCACCCATCTTAAATATGTCAACTACAGTAGAACCTCATCAGAGGGTTCTAAAGCAGGGTATTAAGATTGGATGGAGCACGTCCCTCCCTCCCCCTACCTCCCTTCCCTCCCCACTTTCCCCTTACCTCCCCTCCCCCTCCCTCCCCTTCCCCTTCCCTCTACATCCTCAGGGAGCAACTCAGGATGCAAAAAATACTCCAAATGGATAATTGACTCTACGTGAGAGGTTCCCAATTGAGCTTATGTCCTCTAATCGTATGTATAAGGTTAAATACTACACAGAAAAACATTACCAAGCTGTATACCTCTCCTCATCCCCCCCCTCTACCTTCCTCCCCTATCTAGTTGGACATCCAAATGGGTTTAAACCATGCTCGCAAGGCACAATGTACGCCATCCTGAGGGAAAGGAGTGACAAATTAATGCCTACCTAGACAGGGCTTACTTGATCTGAGTACCTGCTTCACCCAATATTGTTGCTGTACCTAGAGTCAGTGAAAAGGTTTAAATGTATGGTAACGAGATTGAATCACTGCCCCCCCCACCATGCCACCTCCCCACCCATTCCCCTCCACCTTTCCTCCCCCCACCCCCCCATCACCCCACCCCCCTATCACCCCACCCTCCTCTTCCCCTTCCCACTCCTTCCCCCCCTCCCCCCCTGCTCCCCTCTCTCATTCTATCCCCTCATTGGAATACTGCCCCATGCCTCTGAGAACAGGGTCACCACTAGGATAATAACGCTATATTAACCAGAGGCTCTTGGTTAGGCCAAGACTAAATATCTGGTTCCACACCGATAACTCCATCCTCCACTCTCTCACCCCTCCAACCCCCCTACTCTACCCACCCTCCCTCACTATATAATCTTAACTCGATTGGAACCATAGGAAAGGGACGGGAAATTGGAGATTCAGAGGGTCTCTACCTCCCCCGTTCCTGCCGGCTACCCTCACCGGACCCACCCCCCCAAGGGCCTTAAGCCCTAAAAGCCGGCCACTAGTTAGGCCGGACTTGATCTCTCAAGACCTTGCTAAGGTCTACTTTCTTCTTCCAGCAGGTTCCCCTCTCTCCCTCTCTCTCTCCCCCTTCCCCTTTCCCTCCCACCCTGGCCAGCCGAGGCCAAGATTAGGCGAAGAAAGGACTCCACAGATCCTCTTGTTGATGGGCCCCAACCCTTTAAAAATCTAAAACAGACCATCCCTAGTGGGAAGGGAGAGGTCTTAAAATTCTGTAAGAAACTTAGAAACCATGGCTAAACAAGGGGCAATTAAACTGGTATCCTTAAATGTAAAAGGACTACAAAATAATAGGAAAAGGAGACTAGCCCTCCTGGAAATGAAAAAATCAGGTGGAGATATTATATTTCTTCAGGAGACGCATTTCACATCCCAAGATCCTCCTAAAACATTCCAAAACGCATTCCCAACGAGTTTCTACTCATCATTTAGTAGTAAAAGGAGAGGAGTCGCCATTCTGATTCGTCAGGAAACTCCATTCAATCTAATAAAAACAAAAACGGATCCAGAGGGTAGGTTCCTTGTGGTATATGGCTCACTTTCACCATTTTCTGGTATCTGTTAGCTGTTCCATCTACTGCCAGCAATTAATTTACTTAGCCCTGATTTTCATGGGCTATACTTGCTCTAAATAGGCAGGTCTTTACACCACCTCCTCATCTCTGTTTTAACTCAAGAACTCCCATTTAGGGAATACTGCATACCAGCTCCCTCTATTGAACACTTGATCTAATTCCCCTCAACTGTTCATATCATTTTACAATCCGGAGTGTCACATGCACTCAATTTGGGATTATATATGTGTGTCTTTCTTTGGATTTTATACTTCATTATTTTAATTAGATAAACATTAAATATATAAGTTTTAATTATTGTCATACTGCATTTGGGGTATTGAGTGCTAAAGCTGGGTTCTTGCCTCTTTGCTGTTCTACTAAATGGGAAGGTTACCAGATTTCTTGGATTTGAAGAATGATCTCAGTTAAAATGAATATACTCCCCAGATTATTATATTTCTTTCAAATGCTTCCGGTCCAGGTCCCTGGCGCTGAACTGAAGAATATTCAAAATAGGCTTTTTAATTTTATTTGGCAGGGCAAAAGACCCAAAGTTGCTAGGTCGGTACTGCTGTCATCAAGAGCAAGGGGAGGCATGGGCGTTCCAGATATAAAAAAATATTATCCGGCTGCCCAACTAAAACAAGCAGTGATGTGGAACACAGACCCAGCCCATTGTTGCTGGATAGAAATAGAGTCACACTATGCCAGAATGCATTCTCTACAAGCGTGCCTTTGGAATCTGGATAGAGGAGATATGCAACTGCACAAACTAAAACTGAGGGCGACAAGAAGCACTTGGGAGGTCGGTCGAAATGTAAGTCCAGATTTGGGCTCTCTTCACCTAGCTCACAACTCACACAAATCTTTAACAACCCGAAATTCCCGCCTGGATGTGGATCCAGGCTGTTCGATCAATTTAAGTCAAAAGGAATCAGGACGATTGCGGATCTCTTAAGTCTGGAGAGGCTCCTGAGCTACCAAGATTTACAGCTAAATATGAAATTTCAGAATTGGACACATTTAAATATCTTCAAATCCAACATTTTATTCAAAAAATATCCCCAAAACCAGAATTTCCCTCTCTCACCAAGTTCGAGCGCCTATGTAGAGTCAATACCCACCAAAAAGGTCTAATTTCAGAAATCTATGCTGAATTAGGGAAGTCGTCGGACCCCCAAACCATGATTACATGCTCAAATGGGCAGCAGATCTGAACATGAGTATTGACAGAGAAGACTGGGAAGAAATTTGGGAAGCAGCCTCAGGAACTTCCATATGTACCACAACGAAGGAGAACATATATAAAATTATTTTTCGCTGGTATCTTACTCCAGTGAGATTGCAACAAATATACCCTCAGGCATCCGATCTCAGTTGGAGAGGCTGTGGACAAAGGGGGGACATGGCCCACATCTGGTGGACTTGTCCAGAAATTGTGAAATATTGGTCTGGGGTCCAAAGCTTAATTAAAGAGGTCATCGACCTTGAGATACCCATTGATCCACTGACCTACCTACTGGCCAGGCCAATGAACGAAATTGACCGTCCAGCTAGGAAGTTAATCTCCTTCATTCTTATAGCGGCAAGATGTGAGATAGCGGCCTCTTGGAAGAAAATATCCAGCCCCTCCAAAGGAACCATAAAAAAGAGGATCAACGAGGTGATGCTCATGGAGAAGTTAACAGCTCTCCTTAAGCAAAAATTAACTACATTTTACAGAATATGGGAGCCTTGGTTAATCTTTATAAGATAAAGGTTACCCACACATGCCACGCAGGGAAATAGTTTACCCAGGCAAGGAGAACCAGGACATCCCGTTTCTAAAAGCTAAAACTGTCAAAGCCATATGCCCGGCGGCCGGGGAGGGTACCCCTCCCTCACCCCTCCCCGCCCTCCCCCCCCTCTCATTTTGTCCTCCTTTCCTCGCCTTCCCTCTGTGAAGGCCTCTCCTGTACGACAATTAAGGTTGTCAAGCTTTTTTCCTCCCCCCCCCAAAAAAAATGTTCCGGTATTAGGCTGTATATTGTGTATGATGTGTGTTCTTGTATAATTGCCTAATAAAAATATTTGAAACAAAAAAAAACCCTGTCACATGGTACAGCATCTAATCAGATTGGAGCTGTACCATCTGACACTCAAATGTGATATCACAGGCCTTATATAAGGCCTGTCATGTCTCATTTGAGCTTAAGAAGGCGACGAGACAAAATCAGTTTATGGAATGGATTACAATTAAAGAAGAGAAGACTGAAAATTGAAGAAAGAAGAAAAGAAGAAGCTACAGTACCTGAAGTTAAGGAGCATTACCTCATGGACCGAGAGCTTCCTGATGCATCCATAATCAGAGGGTGAAGACATCTAAAGGTAAGAAAAACATTGATTGTACTGTATATCATTTTTGTTTTTCGTGTATTTTGATTAAAAAAATACAATTTAAAAATGTTTGGTTGCCCATTGACTGCCAATGTATTTATCTAAACCCCTTTAGGCTATAATAAATACAGTGACAACCAATGCATTTTTTGGCAAATCTTGATAATTCTTTTTTTTTTTATTGTTTTTTTCAATTCTTGATTATTTTTGGTGTTTGGATTTTTGAATTATTGTGTTTTTTGTGTTTGTTTTTTGATTTCTTGTCTTTTTTTGATGTTTTTTTTTTATTATGGTTTTTTTGGTGATTGTTTTTTAACTTGCTTTATTGTTGATTTTTTTTTGGTTGTCCATTGACTGCCATATTGTCTAATCATGTCCATATCAATGGGGAGATGGTGGGGGTAGTTGATCAAGAGAGGGTGTTAGGCCTCCCAGTGGGTAGCGGGGGGGGGGGGTTAGCGGTAGAAACCGCTACTGTAATGAAGGGGTTAACTCCCCCCGCAACCTTTTTTGGAAGCCAAATAAAATCCTGCAGCTCTACCGGAGCGCAGCACACTTTTTCTAATTCTACCCATCGCCTGTGATCTGTGCAGGGAGAGGTATCTCTCTCTCTCTCTGCAGCTCTATATGCAGCTGCAAAACAAATATATGATCACCTGCGCTTCATCCATGTAAGGAGCATGCAGCTAAACAAAATAAATGGCCAAACAATAGTGAAAAACGGAAAGTGAATCCCTGCGCTTCTGCCTAATGGGTTAACAATATATGTGAAATAAATATATATACATGATGTGCAAATCTATGAGATAAAGGAGACTTTTAGTTACATCCTTTGATTAAATAATGCCTAAGCCTGCCAGCAAACGCCAAGGTAAGTCTCATAGGCAGGTCCCTACACTGACTGCAACTAGTGTTATGTGAATATGCCCCAAATGGGGTTAAAATGTCCAAGCGTGTGCTTATATATCTAGTGCAGTTAAAACTGGTTAATACCAGTGAGAACACTTACATGTGAAGTGAATGGTGGTAATCCAGGGTCCATACTGAGAAATTACCTAGAAAAGGGAGGGGTTAGTTAGTCTCCCACAAGTCTCCCACAAGTTGCTTATATATGCACTTGCAGGCAATTAGGCCAAATATATTTACACCTTAATAGTGGGGGCCCCATAGGAGCGTGCAGCTAAGAATTAAAATCGGCCTAACAGCTATATGCAGCTGCGGCAAATCGTATGGGGAGAACTTTGAGAGAGGCTGAGATCATATCGCTGCTACTCCGAGCGGTATTGGCATTTTCCTGCCTCACAGTTTGAGATGCTTTCAGATTCTTTCTGAATACCGTAATAACACAAATGACAAACCGTTCGGTGCGAACATGCCACATCATTCGAGATGGCAGCAAAGTTATCGAAGCTACAGTACTAGAATAGGCCCCCAAGAGGGAGACTGAATCAGTCACTCTCCCTGCACGCCTGTAATAGGCAATCACATTGCTTTTATTGTATTTTAATTTCGTGGACCCTGCGTGTTTTGAATAAAAATGTTGCGCTGCGCTATTAAGCTTCTTGGCCCTGGATAAATCTCGTCCAGCATTACGTATGTTACATGCGCGTTCCAAAACATGCACCTTCAGTTCCTTAGATGTCATTCCTACATAAAGTAGGTGGCAAGGGTAGGATAGTACATAAATGTGTCCTTTGGAATTACAATTGAAAAAGTCCCTAACTTCAAAGCTTTTGTACCACTGCTGTTAAAAAAAAAAAAAGTTTTATTCTTAGAGATGTAACCACAGCATTTACATCTTCCACAGGGGAATGTCCCTCTGGATGGATTTTTTACAGGTTTGTTTTTTTTTTGGTGGCTGTGCACTAGCTGATCTCTGAGGCTAGTAGCCCTATGTGCGGTTATCTGAACCCTAGGTGCGATTTACACTTGCCAAACTTTCGTCCCCCTGTAAAATCCCCCAGTGACGCTGAATGGTAGCTCTCAATTCCTCCCAATGTGGATTAAATGTAGAAATAAATCGAACTGGTGCTAGTGCACCAGTGATGGACTTTTTGTCCTTGGGAATTTGTAGACTCTCTCGATCTTGCTGTCTAACTTTATACAAAGTAATGGTGGGTATAGATAGAGCACAGCCGAAGACATCCTGCTTCTGGTATCCAGAGAAGGAAAAATGGCCAGGCAACTCCAAACTAACGAAAAGGTAAATTTATTGCAAGCTAAACATACAGTAAAAACGGACTACATGAACGCACCATTTCGTTAGTTTGGAGTTGCCTGGCCATTTTTCCTTCTCTGGATACCAGAAGCAGGATGTCTTTGACTGTGCTCTATCTATACCCACCATTACCTTGAATCTACACCGGATGGATTGCATGCCACGGATGATGAGAGTGTCCCATGGGATATACAGGTAAAGAGCTGCAGTGCCTTACTATTTCCTGTATACCACAGACATTGTCCTTTATATATTCATTATCTGGTTGGGTGTTCATTGAAGTGTATATAGTTGTGGTAGTTATGCAGACTCCACTAGACACTTATCCCTTCCAGTTTTGTTCATTCTACATATTGGGGACACTCCATCTTCATTTGGACTTTCATTCATGATACTATTATCTACTACAGATGGAACTGGTTTCAATTGTTGAGCCCTACACTCACCATATTTTCGTCTAACTTTATACAAAGCCCTCTTAAAGGATCTATGACTATACCCTCTTTCAAGAAATAACACTTCAAGCTCCTTAGCCCTTTTGTGAAACACAGTTAAGATGGAACAGTTGTGCTTAAGGCAATATAGTTGCCCCACCGGTATCCCCCTCTTTAAGGAGACCGGATGATAGCTATTGAAGTGCAAGAGGCTATTCGTAGCTGTGCTTTTTTTTAGCACAGGAATTACATTTTGTACTTATTATATGTTCTGCATTCTATGTTGCTATAGTTCCACCAGGGTTTGCTCTGTATTCATTGTCGCAGGCTGTACAAATCCACATACTGGTATGTCTACTTACACTGAGGCTTATCATCCTTCAGTTAACTGCTGACCTCGCTGCCTTCAGCCTGCCCTGACCTTTTGCTTGTTGCCTGGGCTCTGCACCAGTGCCACCAGCCGTCACCTCTGCCTGCTTATCGACTACGGATACTCTAACAAGATTCTGTACCCGGGCTCTGGTCAGTTATTCTGCATTCCTACCTCAGCCCTGCGGGTCCGCTTCCTGATTCGAGACGAGCACCATCCCAATGAGACTTTATACAGAAATATAAGACACAACTGGGATACAGTAAGTGTAATGTAAGAATTTAACATTGACAGTTTAAGGGAGAAAGTGATACAATTTACAGTTACATTATTTGAACTATAAAATTTTAGTAACAATAATAGTTCTGGGAAGGGTCAAGTAGCCTACTTTAATGTATCAGAATAAGGATTCTTCATAAATTAGATTGTAGTATACTGTACTGAGAATTCTAAATCTTACAGGACTTGTTTTTGTGAATGGGACCCTGGAGAACAACAGCAATAAAAATGGTAAACTGTTGTTGGATGTGCAGTAGGGTACAAACTAATACATATTTTATGGATTATTAATGACTTACTTAATGATACACACAAATATATACTGTTTGGGCCTTAGTTTAATTTGTTGGTGAGAAGGTATTGTAAACAATTTGTAAAGAAATCTATAGATATTCTATGATGGGATCTTTTCAGAGTTAATGTTACCCATGCAGAATAGGCTCAAATTTGATCATTCAAGCAAAACGTCTCAAAATTCAAACTTAATGAGAGCTTTGGCAGCTTGTATTGAAGGCAGACAGTGATTAACAAAACACTTCAGAGTACAAGACACAGCAGTACTCAAAGAAAACAGTGATGATCTCCACTTAATCGAAGAAAAGCCCACAGCATCTGCCAGCAAGGAAGATCTGGAGACATAAGGAGCTATTGCTCAGATAGGCTGTCATCTCAAGAGATCAACAACCATATGCTCAACTCAAGCACAAACTCCAAAGAAGTTAATTTTCTGACAAAATGTAGGGATAAATATGACATTCAAACAAGTGTGCTCACTCATCCTAAACACACGATCATCTGCATGCATCAGATTTATGCAACGTTCAAAGGCAAGCAAATATAATTTGTCTGGAACACAAACACTGTTGTACAAGCACAGGTACAATTAATCTTTGTCCTCTCCACAGGCTTGTGTATTCTACTGATTAACCATTCCTATAATAACATTTTGATAAATTGGGGCACTTCATTATTATTTTATATAAATTATACTGTATGCATTCATTACACTTGTAGTGCATGTAATTAATTTATATACATCCAGGATATTAAACAAACCCATGAAATAAGACATAGAAGAAAGATAAAAAATGTAGCCAGACTCTGACTTTGCACATTGCTTTGAAATCAATGCATATACAATAATTTTTTATTGAAGATGATCCCACTGCACAGTACATGTGGGATTTGAATCTGAAACAGGTGGAGTATCCAGGTTGTAAAGAGTTATCCAAGAAGGATCAAACGATTCCCCAAAACTGCACTCATCCACAAAATGTTCATATATAATATATATCAAGTAGAAAAATAAGGCAGTGCACTGCCCAAAGTAACAGAAGGAGGCTCACGGTTTTAAGCAACAAAAAATAGATTTATTACATAAAAAGTGGACAAAGGGTCCCCCTAGGCCGCAGCTGGGGTCCACCAACTAGTTTCAGGCAAAAATGCCCTTTATCAGGGTATACAGAACAACCCAAAATTGCAGAATTTGTTAAATAAATGGTTAGAAAATTGGCCAAAAATTTGCCAAAAATGTTTGAGAGATTGATTATAACATTTGCTAAAAATCTTGCTAACTATATGCTTTTTCTAAAAAATATTGCTAATTAAGTGTTGAAATATCTGCCAAATGTCTACTACGGATCCTTCCTAGAAAATCCCTAAAAACCTGATAAAAATATGTTATCTTCTGTTATAGACATTTTCTGAGGTGATTGATTTTCCTCAAGTAAATAATATTCTGTAATATAATATTGGTCTTTTGAAATCATCATGTTCCTGCTTTGTGAAATTAACATATACCTAATCTTTTCACATTCAAGTATTTATTGTTCTTTGGAGTATTCAAATGTTGACCTTTCCCCCTTCCCTTTGGATAAACCTAAGATCACATATGACCATTATTGATTCCATACTTAGGGGATTCTCCCCTTCTCTTTTTTTTTATTTTAGGGTTAATTTCTGGTCTATGGTTTAGTAATCTTAAAGGAAAGAGGGGATAAATGATTAAGTAACATTTAACAATTATGTATGAATCTATTTTGTGCCCTCCTGGTCTTGCAAATGTTCTGTGTGCAACTGTGCTATTTTTGTCAATTTTTAATATTCATGCCATATAGGACATAGTTAAAATTCCTCATAGGAGTTAATGTATTATTATCTCTCTTACAATTTTGATTAATAGCACTTTATACATATGTTTATGTTTTTAATTTTAAGCTGTAATTGTTATTAATATTCTTTTTTAAAGTTTATTATTAATGTTAGTCCTTATGTAGAATGTCTGTTCTCTATATTTTGTTGTTTTTTATCTTAGCACTAAGGTTTAAGAAGCCCCTTTTTTGTTGTCATGGATATTTTTAAATGTCAGTTTAATAAAGTTACAATTGTTCCAGAAGTCAGTGCACCAATCAGAGCGCACTACCTGTTTGCCCATACTCATTGCCTTGTACAGTATTTGCAGACATGTGAGGTCTAATAAAGTTTAGTGTATTGATGTGACACATCTAATAGGTGCTGCTTTCTGATTGGTCGAGATAGCACGATCAGTGCTGTATTATAAATTGGTAGAAAGGTGGGATAGAATCCCAATAGCGGCGCTCCAGTGAATGAGATACACCAAGAATGAGTGTATGTTGATGAGCAAGATATGGTAAATGATGTTAGGATTGTAGTAGTATTTGACCCAGTGCAAACGCAGGAGTATATGTTCAAAAAATGATGTCTTATGGTGAGGGACTATTTAATGCCTGTTGGCACCTCACAAGACCATTGTAACTCTTACCTGCTGCACTGTACCAGTCTGGAAATCCCCTTGAATCCAATGAAGGGGGATCTGCAATACTCACTACCATAATCTTCACTCCATCGGTGCGTGCATCACGCAGGAAAGGTATGTAGAAGCTTGAAATCCAAAGATTTGCAGCGGAGCACAGCTGAGGAATGGGGCCAGCACCAGCAGTTGGAGGGTTAAAAATAAATATTTATTGCATGGTATACACGGAGGGGAGACAAAAAAACACACTCTGACGCGTTTCAGGCTATGCAGACGCGACTGTACTCTTTGAAAAAGGGCTGCATAGCCTGAAACGCGTCAGAGTGTGTTTTTTTGTCTCCCCTCCGTGTATACCATGCAATAAATATTTATTTTTAACCCTCCAACTGCTGGTGCTGGCCCCATTCCTCAGCTGTGCTCCGCTGCAAATCTTTGGATTTCAAGTATTATAAATTGGGGCTTTTTGGGTTGTTCTGTACACCTTGATAAAGGGCATTGTTGCCTGAAACTAGTTGGTGGACCCCTGCTGCGGCCTAGGGGGGACCCTTTGTCCACTTTTTATGTAATAAATCTATTTTTTGTTGCATAAAACCGTGAGCCTCCTTCTGTTACTTTGGGCAGTGCACTGCCTTATTTTTCTACTTGTTCCTGCCATCACCTGGGAGATTGCACACCTATGAAGATTCTGAGATTGGATACTCCAGGAGAAACTGAGTGAGTTCACTTTGTGGGTCGCTGTACCCCTTTTTTCTCTGATATATGGGACGTTGGTCTGTACTATTTATTTATGGTGCCACTGGCATTAGGTACTAGTCCCCTAACGCTATTAGGACTTCGTTATGCTATATGCTTACATTGAAGGAGTTTATCCTAAACCTCAGTTTATTATGCCAAACAGGACTTGTTTTTTCTGATGCACTGGCTTTCTGCACAACCTTATAATATATATCAGACAGATAGACTTCAAGTAAAGTATTGTGCTGACTGGTGTAATACACCTGGGCTGTATATCAGGGATTGTACCCGATATGGCTGATAACCATAAGATGAGTGGTCATAGCAAAGGTACCTCGTCTATGGAACAAAAAAATAAAACTTTATTAACTCGCTTAGTGAAAAATATTTACAGTGTCAAATATTAAAAGTCATGGTGGTGGGGTCAGAATGTAGATATAGAGCAATATGAGGATTCAGATAAATACATAGAATTATCTGTCTTGTAATTTCATCTGGAAATTGATATCATACTCACTTGGTTTTTGTAGAAATCAGCAGGTAGGTAGCCCTTTAAACCCAGTAGGTGACCCAGTTAGGATATCATATATCATATACAGGGTTTACTTGCCTGCAGAAGCAATTTTAACTATATTAGGCATATAGTGACTAATAGATCACAAGAAAGATATCCATTAATAATGGATATACATCTACTGTAAATATCCCCCAATTACAGGGAGAAGAGTGTGATGGTCGGGGGGTACCCAGGCCAATAATAAAGATATGATGCCCGGCTGGGTGCCCCTGAGTCATATTGGGGAGTTGTGAAGAGCCAGCTCTGCAACCCAATGATGGCAGAAACACTGTAATTGAAATACAAATGTATGTGTGTCACTATTTCAGGAGTGTACAGCAACGAAGATTTCCCTGCTTCAGCACAGACCAGAATTGGGAATGAATTACATTCAAAGGTCCCCCGGTATATGCCCAAAACCCCAGAATCCAGATTGGGGTTCAGAACATATCCCACCAGGTATAAGGTGGCGAGAGTAACATCAGTTCTAAGTTAATGTATATACAATACAGTCTGTTGCTTGTGAAAGTATAAAGGAAAAATTTTTTTAAAGTTCAGCGCAGCAAAGCAAGCAGCTTTTAGCTAACTTTTGCTAGGAAGCTCCTAGAGCGCTGAAATTTGCTGTGAACATCGTTCAGGTGAAAACATGAAAACTCATATAGTGCAATTTTTATACAGTTATATAAAAATTGATGAATGAAAGTCCCCCTCTTTTAATTGTTCCAACATGGTAGGCACATTGGGACTTTCATGCAAAACACCAGAGACAGAGGACACACTTTATTTATGATTGCAGTTGTTTAGAAATGCATCGCAGGAAATTCCTGCAAATGAACAGAGCATCTCCAGCTCCGGACTTCTAAGACACCCTGTTGGCTTGCTGCCGAGATGTCTGAAAAAGTCCGGAGTTGAAAGGCTACGACCTACTAAGGTGTGAAGAGAGGAGGGGTAACCCAAGTACCCCATCTTAGTGTAAAGTACAGGCAGATCAGCAAATGGCAGCCCAGCCCAGACTGAGTATCACCAGGTAAGGAGGTTAGGTCTCATATGCTAAGCAGCAAAGGTGCGAGGTTTGCGTATGCCCTTAGCAGAATGAGAAGCCACCTCTGCCAGGTTTGTAAGATATTGGCAACTCCGGGATAGGTGGGCAAAATTATTCCTACGGAGTGATTGGCTGCATAGTTAAGGTATAGGAGTTTTAACCCTATAAGAATCCGTGCAGACCATCGGTTCTTCAGTTATATAGTTCTATAACATCGTAACAAGATTTTGTAACAAGCTTCAGGATTTCGTAAGAACTAAGGTTCCAAGTACCAATACCACAGTGGCAGAACAAACGAAGCAGCTCTGTCGGAGTACACAGTGGTGGCAACTTGCACCACTGACTGGAATCCGTGGAATCACCACACTTGTTGCTTCCTGGGGAGAGAGGGCTACAGCAGATGAGAGGATTCAGATGCTGGCAGCAGTACATGGTCAAGTGTCCCCTCACTCCCACATGTTCAACAGGGAACAAAAAAACCCAGAGTGGACCACCACAGCTTCAACAAGTTTGTAGACGGCCCGATAAAATCGACAAGTTTCTCAGTTACTTTGAAACCCAATGTCAGAGATACAGGGTGCCGCTATGGGACTGGGAGCTGAGACTGCACCCTTTGTTGTCCGGCGCGGCTAAAGAGACTCTGCAAAGCATCCCACCGGAAGACTAGGTTGACTACAAGCACATTAAGGCAATGCTGCTGTTGCAGTATGCCCTCACCCCAGAAGCCTCAAGTTCAGGAGAGAGGAACAATGCTCCAGGGAGGCTTATGTCCAATACGGGGTCTGCATGGCATTGCAGGGGACCCAGTAGGTGGAGGGTTGTGGTGCCACTAAGTACCACACGTTGCTGGACTTGATTTTCCAGGAACAGTTATTACAGCAGTATCCCTCGGACGTGAGGGCATGGGTCGTTGACCATAAAGCTAAAACTCATGTGGACCAATCGCCAAGAAGTCTGTCCTGCGCTTCAGTGTATGTGGGTAGGTCACTTAAATGTTTCAGACACTGGGGCAGTGTACGAAGGAGCTCAGCGTGGCCACGGAGTTGACCGGTGCAGGGGGATATACAATCTTACCTCACCTGCATGTCCGGTCTGGGACCCGCTCACCTCGGCTGCTCCTGCGTGCCGCCGTCTGGAGTGTCAGGATACAAGAGAAGTTTTGGCGCAACTGCGCATGCCTGAGTCAGTGAAGCTCCCGGATGTTCTTCAAACAACTTTATTGACACAATGACACACAAGGGCTACACCGCAATCTCCCCCTCTACGCGTTTCACCCTTACAGATAGGGCTTCGTCTCGGAGTGGGGAGAAGCGGTAACTGACTGTTTAAATACATAAAAAGCCAGCGAAAAGGCTCTAAAACATTAACCCCTTCAATGCCCAAGCCTATTTGAATATTAAACACATATACCAATCCTGTGTATAACAATTAATTGAATACAATCTCTATTATTCCTAGAATCTCTATTATTCTTAGTTATATTCTGATTGGACTCAGGCTATATATTGAAGGTATATCAATGTAAATCAATGTTACGCATTTATTAACAGCTTCAAGTTTCTATAGTGTGTAAAGGTGATTTGTCATTATACAAAACCCTATAATACACCTATTTAATGATCAGGATGATATGATGCTGCTTCAGCATTGAATAATAAGGGCAACCAAAAAAGACGAAATGAGATGGGAAAGAGAAAAAGAAAAGAAAAAAAGGGGGGGGGGGAGGGGGGAAGGGGGAGGGAGGGGTGAGCAAGGGAGGAAAGGAAAAGAAGTGAGGGTACAAAATTCAGAAACAGCAACGGACGATACAGGCAATCTTAACAGAATCAATCAAATTTAATGACCAATCCTATCGGAGGAATTGATATACTTTCACACCCCAAGAAACATATATGATGATCTAAAGGAAACAACGCAGATCCCAATCTATATTGAGTCTGTTGGGCTGTAGAGTGTTTAACGTGTATATCCAATGGGCCTCTCTTTGATGCAAGATCTTAATTCTATCTCCTCCACGAGGAGGTAACGCAACATATTCAATGGCACAACATTGAAAACTCTCTACAGAACCCAACGGACATGTATTAAAATGATTTTTTATAAGTCTAAGGTGTTCCAAAATGCGAATCTTTAGGGCTCTCACTTCTTTTCCTTTCCTCCCTTGCTCACCCCTCCCTCCCCCTTCCCCCCTCCCCCCTCCACCCCTCCCCCCCTCCCCCCCCTTTTTTTCTTTTCTTTTTCTTTTTCCCATCTCATTTCGTCTTTTTTTGGTTGCCCTTATTATTCAATGTTGAAGTAGCATCATATAATCCTGATCATTAAATAGGTGTATTATAGGGTTTTGTATAATGACAAATCACCTTTACACACTATAGAAACTTGAAGCTGTTAATAAATGTGTAACATTGATTTAAGGGACCCAATAGACACTTGCATTGTTGTCTGCAGTTTTTTAACTTTCTTTATATACCTTCAATATATAGCCCGAGTCCAATCAGAATATAACTAAGAATAATAGAGATTCTAGGAATAATAGAGATTGTATTCAATTAATTTTTATACACAGGATTGGTATATGTGTTTAATATTCAAATAGGCTTGGCCATTGAAGGGGTTAATGTTTTAGAGCCTTTTCGCGGGCTTTTTATGTATTTAAACAGTCAGTTACCGCTTCTCCCCACTTCGAGACGAAGCCCTATCTGTAAGGGTGAAACGCGTAGAGGGGGAGATTGCGGTGTAGCCCTTGTGTGTCATTGTTTCAATAAAGTTGTTTGAAGAACATCCGGGAGCTTCACTGACTCAGGCATGCGCAGTTGCGCCGAAACTTCTCTTGTATCCTAAAACTCATGTGGAAGCTTCCAGGATGGCTGTCGAGTTTGTGACCAGTCGCTCTTTGAAGGACGAGAAAGGAGCTCCCAAGAAACTGGCTGTGCCAGCCAAGGGAGCAAAGCAAACTCCTCAGTGGTTACACAAGCCTTCAGCAGAAGGCAGCGTCCCCAAAGCTGCAGAGTTTAAATACGAGAGGAGATGCTGTATGTGCAACAAAGTGGGTCACATCAGACCAGACTGTCCAGACCGTGCAAAGTCCAGTGGACCCCATCAAGGGCAACGTTCTCCAGCTGTGAGGCCAGATGCCGTGTGTGGCTGGCACACACAGAGGAGTCAAGCAAAGCCATGGAGGGATGTCCGTGGAGAGATCTGCACTTGCCATCCCGGGACCAGCAGTGGAGACAGAGGGACATCAGGTTGCACCAGTTGGGCTGCAATCTAACGATGTCTGGCAGAGGCATCTGCAGAGAGTAACCAATAGGGGATCGCCAAGCGGCAGCTTGCTGGACTCCGGTGCCACTGTTACCCTGGTCTGACCTGATATGGTCTTGCCAGAGGATTTGCTCCCGGGCACCGAGATGCGAGTGACCATGCCAGATGGAGGACCGTGGTCACTCCAGGGTACATAGTTACATAGTAGATGAGGTTGAAAAAAAGATCTCCGTCCATCAATTTCAACCTATGCTAAATTTAGACAACCGATATTTTATCATATATCTATACTTATTGATCCAGAGGAAGGCAAACAAAAAACCCCAGAGTCACATCATCCAATGATATCTCATAAGGGGAAATATAAATTCCTTCCTGACTCCAAGAATTGGTAATCGGATTAATCCCTGGATCAACATCCTTCCCATGTATACTTATTTGGTATATCCCTGTATACCTTTCTTATCTAAAAAGATGTCCAGCCTTTTTGAAGTGAAACTTCTTTAGTGGCACCTCATTCGTAATGGGACAAAAATGCATTGTGGAGACAGAAAATGAAACGGATGGGACGTCATGAAGTAAGTGCTGACAGTTGAGGCCGGGCTGTGTTGTGGCTCAGCCCGATCCCAACACTGACATGCTCCCACCCGCCCTACTAACGTAAAAATCACATGCGGCCGCTCCTAATAGCTGCCGCTCCCCCCAGACGCCCGCTGACATGCAGCGGCGACGCGCTCCCCCCACATGCCCGCTGACATGTGGTGGCAGTGCCAGCCGCCGGCACCGCTCCCTCCACCTGCTCCCCCCACCCGCTGATACAAACCAGCATTGTGTAGACGCAGAAGATAAACAGATATGGAAATGACGGCAGATGAAGCCGTCAGCCACGCAGTTACCTCCATGCCCACAGTCCATCTCAACGCAGAAATTAGCGGCGCCGTCTGCCATCGCATACACATTCACACTGGCAGCCGTCCCACTCAACGCATGCGCAGAGGCTCTGTCCATAGCCAGCGAGAGCCGTCCACCTCAACGCATGCGCAGAGGCTCTATCCATAGCCAGCGAGAGCCGTCCCCCTCAACGCATGCGCAGAGGCCTCTGGAGCTTGGCAGCGAATCGCACATAGGCAGCAGCAGCACCAGAGAAGAATAGGACACGGAGCGCAGACCAGCCACCCACACCCAGTGTGTCACACACACATACAGTCACACACACACGCACTCACAGACACACACACACCCTGTCACACGCATATGTCACACACACATACACTGTCACACACGCACGCACGCAGAGAGTCACACGCACACACACAGTCACACACGAGGAATTCACGCTTAGTGCTAAATATCAAATACAGGGGATGTGTGCCGAGCACGCGCGTTCTAAGTCAAATTTATTTGCGTTTTGTCAATGAAATTGTATTTTGATTTTTAATTAAAACATCACCAATACAATTTCTGTGACAAAAGTCAAAGAAGTTTCACTTACTACGCGCGTGCACAGCACACACAGCTTTTTTCTTTTAACAAATCTATTGTATCTGCCACCACAGTTTCCATGGGTAATGAATTTCACATTTTAACTGCCCTTACTGTAAAGAACCCTTCCCTTTGTTGCTGGTGAAATCTCCTTTCCTCCAACCTTAAGGGATGCCTCTTAGTCCTTTGTCCTGCCCCTGGGATGAATAGTTCTTTTGAAAGCTCCTTGTATTGTCCCTGAATATATTTGTATATAGTTATCATATCCCCTCTTAGATGCCTCTTTTCTAATGTAAATAAATCTAATTTAGCTAGCCTCTCCTCATAAGTTAGAATGTCCATCCCCTTTATTAATTTGGTGGCTCTTCTCTGCACTCTCTCTAGTTCCATAATGTCTTTTCTTAGGATTGGTACCCAAAATTGTACTCCATATTCAAGGTGTGGTCTTACTAATGCTTTGTAAAGGGACATAATTATGTTTACTTCCCTTCCATCCATTGCCCATTTGATGCAAGATAAGATCTTGTTTGCCTTTGCAGCTACTGCATGACATTGGGCACTATTGCTAAGCCTGCTGTCTACAAGCACTCCTAAATCCTTCTCCATCAAGGATTCCCCCAATTTATCCCCATTTAATTTGTACGTCTCCTTTTTATTCTTGCATCCCAAATGCATAACCTTACATTTATCTGTATTAAACCTCATCTGCCATTTATCTCCCACGTTTCCAGTCACTCCAAGTCCTTCTGAAGAGAAATTACATCTTGCTCTGATTCTATTACCTTACACAATTTAGTATCATCAGCAAAGATGGAGACTTTGCTCTCAATGCCAACCTCAAGGTCATTAATAAACAAGTTAAAAAGCAGGGGTCCCAGTACCGATCCCTGAGGTACTCCACTCACGACAATTAGCCCAACCTGAAAAAGTTCCATTTATGACAACCCTCTGTTGTCTGTCCTTTAACCAGTTTTTAATCCAGGTGCATATATTATTACTGATAGAGAGAGAGAGAGGTCTGAGAGAGAGAGAGAGAGGTCTGAGAGAGAGAGAGGTCTGAGAGAGAGAGGTCTGAGAGAGAGAGAGAGGTCTGAGAGAGAAAGAGGTCTGAGAGAGAGAGAGGTCTGAGAGAGAGAGAGAGGTCTGAGAGAGAGAGAGAGTGAGGTCTGAGAGAGAGGTCTGAGAGAGAGAGGTCTGAGAGAGAGAGGTCTGAGAGAGAGTGTGAGGTCTGAGAGAGAGAGAGAGAGAGAGAGAGAGAGAGGTCTGAGAGAGAGAGAGAGAGAGAGAGAGAGAGGTCTGAGAGAGAGAGAGTGAGGTCTGAGAGAGAGAGAGTGAGGTCTGAGAGAGAGAGCGTGAGGTCTGAGAGAGAGTGAGGTCTGAGAGAGAGTGAGGTCTGAGAGAGAGAGTGAGGTCTGAGAGAGAGAGTGAGGTCTGAGAGAGAGAGAGAGAGAGAGAGAGTTAGGTCTGAGAGAGAGAGTGAGGTCTGAGAGAGAGAGTGAGGTCCGAGAGAGAGAGAGAGAGTGAGGTCCGAGAGAGAGAGTGAGATCAGAGAGAGAGAGATTGAGATCAGAGAGAGAGAGATTGAGAGTGTGTTAGTGTCTGAGAGAGACACCAACTGCGCACTGCAACTGTTAGGTATGTATATACACCTTTGTTTTTACTTTGGGCGCCGCGGAAAAATCCTGATCGCCTTGGGGAGCCTTGAAAAAATTCTGATTGCTTTGGGGAGCCTTGAACCGAAAAAGTTTGGGAACCACTGACATAGACAATGATCAATCAATATAAACAGATAGTATGTAATTGTGCATGCTCTGAACACAGACATCCTGAAAACTGCTATAAAATGCAACAGACACTAGCCAAGAACTATAATAGAAAAAATAATATTAATATATAAATTATGTGTCAAAAAGAAGGGGTCCTATGTCCCAATCTGAATTTAAACCACAAGGGGCACGTGTCTGGAGTGTAAAGATCCAGTAAAGCTCCCTTTTATTAAGGGTATTGAGTCTGTTACCTTCTCTAATTGGGCACAGTATGTGCTCTATACCTTGAAAAGATAAATTATTAACATTACCCAAGCTACAGTTAGTGAAATGAAGGGATACTGGGTGATTGATATCTTTTTTAACAATAAGACGCAGGTAGCCGTATGGATTAAATATATAAAGTTTATATTTGTTTTTTTATTATTCTAAGAATACATTGCCTAATGCATCACCTTCGATTACTATGATAATCATAGCCAATATCAAAGGTTGTTTATCTTTTTTAATGATTTGTTTATGAAAAAAAGTTTGTTTGTTATTTATAACTTTCTTATGTTTATTTTAGGTTATTTCTTTATTCACATGATGTTTTTTGTCTCCTTTGATATTGCCCTCTTGGAGTGTCAAGTATTTTAGATTTAATAAAGTTTTCTTTGTTCATATTGGATTCTCAGACACACGGACGTCGGGACGCCGCGTCACGTGACGTAAGGACGTCACGTCGATGGGCGTCATTAGTTTTCATGCTCGGCTCCATCCGAGGGAGTAGCGTGTGAAGCGTGGGAGCAGCTATTGGTTTTGGTTGCTTTCCTGCCTTAATGCCGCACCCCCCTTGCTGTCAGACTTGATTTAAATATCTATTATGATGCGACCGTGCGTGATGACGTGGAACGGCCTCGACACGTGACGCATGCGGAAGTTTTGACGATTGGTGTGCTGGGTCTCCTTTCAGGTATAAATGACACTCTAAGAGGGTAAGTAGTTATTCACCTTGATAAAGGACTAGAGATAGTCTGAAACGCGTTGGTGTGGTTGTTTTTGGTTTCTGATCCATTAAAATAAGCTTTTATTTTATGGGAACGCATTCTTGAACTTTTTTCTGGCATTGCCAGGTTTGGATTTGGTGCTCCGTTTTTCTTTCTCTCCCACTCCATACATCTATCTACAGGCGGAGGCACAGTTAACCCATGGGATCCTGGACCCTTTGGACTCACTCTTCATCGTGGATAATCATTCCCATGTGAGTCCTTTCCAAGTTACCCATATCTGGATTTACTATCATTGTTTTCCTATATTAACAGATGCTTATTTACTGGTCACCAGAAGGTGCTTTGCTATAATTATATCCTTACTGCTTTGCCTTGTGGGATCATAGTGTGCCAGTACGCATCTTTTGGAATTATTTGACATATGTCTTCATTGGGTTAATTCCATTCTTTAAGACTTTATCTACACCCAGTATTGCTGTTTTATTTTGAGCACTATACAACGTTTTTTTCTATTTCCATTGTATATTAACAGATTTTATTGTCTACCAGATAGTCTACCTTTTAGTGACATTCATCAGCACAATCAGGGATCGCAACTCCATAATAAACGCATGCAAACACAAATAGCTATTGCGATTGGAGAAGGGTTGTTATGACAACCCCACGCTATATGAAGTTTTCCCGCCCTGGTTGTCAATCATCCGCCCCTGATGAAGCTCCGTTCGGGAGGGAAACGCGTAGGGCATAAGACGCAGTGACGTAATCACGGAGGAGTGTCTGTTAACTGCGTGTCGCTTGCAACTGTATCTTCCGTGCGGTGGCTACATTGTATTTGTGTCGGCTTACTTTTTTAGGTACCGCCGTGTGCGTGTACGGTATACAAGCTTACATGTGACTGCTGGGTCATTTAATGCTATGTTTGCTGACAGTCCGGTTTATGTTTGTGCAGGTGTGCTGGATATTATCTACACTTATTGTGTGCAGAGTTGATAACCATTTTCAGATCCAGACACACTACATGCCCTAGGATACCGGCAGGTTAATTATCCTTGCATACAATCCATCACATAGTTGTGTGTGATGTAATAGTTGTGAATCAGTAGTAGCATTAATTTCCTTGCTGTACTAGCATTGTGTGATAGCTATGTTGCATTTGCATTCTCACCTTTGTCATTTATACTATATATGTATTTTAGAGAAGAGGTGACTGCCACTAAGCTTGTCTTTTTGCTGACAATGTACTGATATTGGTTTTGAATTCCATCTCATATATTGTGTACATTACATTAATTATTTGCTATTTCCATACCATTGTGCTTAGTGTGTTGATGTTACCCTACACAGGTTCAATCCACATACCACCAACCAAGGATTGTGTTGAGCTGACCCGCATCAGTGTAGATATCATCATTGAGTTGCTAGGAGTACAATTATGCAGTGAGGTTGGAGCTGTGCCATGGTTAGCATGGCGTTTATATCTAGCTTAGCCCCCATCATATGATTACCCTGATGCCACTAGTTATTACATCTTTGCAGTTAGCTCTACATATTGCAATCATTGGTTGGTCACTAGGTATGCTGTGTTAGTGTTAACATTTCACCACACTATCAGCACATCATAACCAATATATATCAAGTAGCCACAACTGTTAGGATCAGCTGCTCTACATATAGTTAGGTTCTACAGGTGGATTTATTGCCAATCATATCCTAGTAGTTGTCTAGTATTTTATTATTCGACATTAGGTTTAATTAGGGCCATACACCTGAGAGTCAGCTTCACCAGTACCAGACCTACTCCTATTCATTTTAGCTCACATCACAATTTATCTCACAATTGTTGATCACTATTATTGTGTAGACCTTTTTTAATCTAATTCAATAAATGTTATATTTTAATAGCCCTGGAGTGCATCTATCAGTGGGCTTCTAGCTAGGGAGGGGGGTGGTAACACACCCCTTTCTCTAATTTTGATAATAAAAATAAATATGAACACATACTGTAATTTGAAGAAAAGGGAGGCATTTTTTCCACTGCGATCCTTGCCTTTTTCGGCAAAAAACCCTCTAAACAAATATAATACAGTACATTAGTGCTAGCTAAGCAGCAATGTGGATTTGCACACAACACTGACCTAATTTGCATAAGAGCATATCCTCCACCACCCATCGTACTTCTAAGCTCCAAGACCTATAACTCATTCAAGGCGCGGTCCCTACCGTTGCAGCTTATGAATTTGATTTTGACTCTTTGCTTTCGGATATGATATATATTACGTAATACATGCCACACTGTGCTTGTTCTTAAACATGGATTTCTCCGGAAACATTAAATGATGTACATGTCCATCTTTCTCGTACAAGCTCTTGTTTTTATACACCTGATATCACACAAAAGGTTATAAGTGGCTATATCATATCAAAGCTTCATCTCCATGCTTAAAAATGTACCCTTAAAATTATATAATAATTCATATAGAAGTCAGATTGTTGTTAAAAATAAATGAATAAATAAAAATGGGGTGTATAAGCTTTAAGCATGTCACTGCCATTAATGTATTTTGGTATCGGGAGGGACTTCACTATTGACTGCTTTTAACATCAATATTTTTTTGAAACTTCAAACTGTATGCCCTCAATTCCTCTTTAATACTCTATACTAGAACGCCTTAAAAATATATACAAATGCACATAAAGGCTACAGTATACCAAAGAAAGTAAAAGTAATCAATTGCAATAATAGCTTAATTAAAAAATAAATCGTTATGTAAATGACTATTCTTACTTTCAAAGATAATCACTCAAAAAGAACATCTATATTATAAAAAGCTTTAGTATTATTTGGGTAGCTTTAGTGGTCAATGTTCATCAGTTGAAAATATAATAAAATCACCAAATGAGGGAGGCGGAGCTACGAAGGCAAAGAGCATGGTAGCATAACCTACAGCTGCTCTGAGCCCCGCTGAACAATATAAGCACTCAAAAGTCATAAAAATAACCGGATTTTGTCGCCAAACATCATGAAAAATTCATAAAGGCAGCAGGATGTCAAAGAGCGGAGTGAAAACCACGAGGAAGAAGGGGTTACCTGAATATTTTGGGAAAGCCCGGGGAGCAGGTGCTGAAGCAGAACTGGAAGGCGATGAAGAAGAAATGAACACAGCACAGAGGCCAGTGAGGCAATGTGACTTAGACAAGCTATACAGGGACATGAAATCTATGATGCAAGTGGAGATTAACAAGCTGAAGAAGGAAGTTACAGGGCTGGGGGAGAGAACTGGAGCATTAGAGATTAAAGTGGACCAAACAATAAAATCAATAAAAAGAAATGATAAAAAAATGGCGGACCTGCAGAGTCAAATTAATGAAATTAAAGACAGACAAGAGGACGCAGAAAACCTGACCGCAGAAACAATCTAAGGATTAGGGGTGGTGCCGGAGTCAGTACAGGATTGTGAGGACTATGTTAAGAGAGTGTACTCCCTGATACACCAAAAGAATACCTGATACTGGACAGATGCCACAGAGCATTGCGGGCGAAACCGATGCAGTTGGAACAGCCTAGGGACATCATTGTGAGGATGCACCATTTTAGATCCAGGGAGGCTGTCCTGCAAAAAACAAGACCCTTACCTACAGTGGATTTTGAGGGCACCCGGCTTTTGAACTTTCAAAATATGGCACCCTCCACACTAGCACGTCGAAGAAATTTGCTCCCCATTACTAACAAATTGAGGGACAAGGCAATCAGGTACCGTTGGATTTTCCCTTTTGGCCTCATGGTGATCAGAAATGGCCGGTCCTTCACCATGAAGGAATTAGAGGACGGGCCTGCCTTCCTAAACAAACTAGGGTTTGAGGAGGCTAACGCAGCCGAGGGCACAGAGGAGGCACCCCTAGATCCCACGTGGTCCAGCAGTACAAAATCTTCCAAGGAGAAGGGAGGGAATAAATAAATAAATACTCCGCAATGGACACTGTTCAAAGGTTCAATCTACAAGTTGTTTTTATTAAAAGGCACTAGGTCACCCGATGTTGTTGTCGGGCATAGATGTGCCAAGTTGACATTGATGCAGTCCCCAAGCCGCAGTACCCCACTATAAAAAGAGAGGCTAAAATGAGAGCACATAAGGGGCCTGGAAGAAAAACCCCTGTAAAGATACCTGTGGCGGTCCTGGGTCCGCAGGCCCGGTCGGCGGGGCGGATGGCGGCAGCAGATGGCAGTGGAAGATGGCGGCGACATGGGAGCAAGCAGACGCCCAAGCTGACAGAAAGGAGAAGGAAGGCGGGAAGAGGGAGAGAAGGCGCAAACGTCCGTTTTGGCGCACAGAAGATTCCAAGATGGCGGTGGGCGGAAATGCATCATCGCCAAGGGTCCGGTTCCCGGGCGCCATCTTGGAGGCGGCACGGGAACCGGAAGTGATGTTGGCGGACGTCACTAAGACGCGGCGATGACTCTGGAAGGGAGGAGGGAGCCGCAGATCAGACGGGGGAAAGGGGGAGACACAGGGTGAGGCGTGGAAGGGGGGGCAGAGCCACAGGGGACATGGCGGGCTGGACCGGATGAGGGGCGGGCTGGACCGGATGAGGGGTGGGCTGGACCGGAGGAGGGGGGGGGGGGTGTTTGGAAGGAGGGGGGAGGTGTTTGGAAGGAGATGGGGAGGTGTTTTTAAGGAGGGTGGAGGTTTTTGGAAGGAGGGGGGGAGGTGTTTGGAAGGAGGGGGGGAGGTGTGTGGAAGGAGGGGGGGAGGTGTGTGGAAGGAGGGGGAGAGGTGTGTGGAAGGAGGGGGAGGTGTGTGGAAGGAGGGGGGGAGGTGTGTGGAAGGAGGGGGGAAGGTGTGAGGGAGGAGGTGTGTGGAAGGAGGGGGGAGGTGTTTGGAAGGAGGGGGAGGTGTTTGGAAGGAGGGGGGAGGTGTTTGGAAGGAGGGGGTGAGGTGTTTGGAAGGAGGGGGGGAGGTGTTTGGAAGGAGGGGGGGAGATGTTTGGAAGGAGGGGGGAGGTGTTTGGAAGGAGGGGGGAGGTGTGTGGAAGGAGGGGGGGAAGTGAGGAAGCAGGGACAACGGGGTAGTGCAGGAAGGGTAGGACAAGAGAGGAAGGGGGGTCTGATATAAATAAGGGGGTAGGTAACAGAGAGAGAGAGTGATATGTAGGGGGAGGAGGTGAATGGGGGAGGAGGTGAATGGGGGGGATAAGGAGGGCAAGGAGAAGGAAAGGGAGGTTAGAGTGGAGGTGGAGGTAGCATGGGGAGATACGGAGATTAGGAGAAGGATAGAGAGGGAGTGAAGGAACGGGAGAACACAGAGGGGAAGATAAGGAGGTGGGTAAGAAAGATAGTAGTAGAGAGGGGGATTCAGGTGGGACAGCGGGGATGCTAGGACAGGTGTGTCTGTAGGTGGGGACAAATGACATCAGTGGAGACAGACAGAGCTTGGGACGAGAAGGCATCTAGAAGAAGTGCATAAAAAGGTTAATAAACGGTTAATACAATGTTTGAGAAGGTTTTGAGTAAAAAGTAGCTATGAGAGGGGCAGGAGTTGGGGGTTATGAGCCTGCTCGGGAGTTCGTATGGACCGAAGGCTAGGTATGGAGAGAGGGGCTCTTCAGATTCCTGGCAAAGTCCTCGGGGCCACCACTCGGGTGGTTGTGGCGAAGGGCAGCAAAGAGTCACAAGAAAATCACCATGAGTGGGGAGGGCACCGAGGCGTGGGACTTGAGGCCAGGGAGGGTATGACCTGGCGTCGAGTGCCGAAGTTAATTGTTGATTATATTAATGTGTTTTGTTCCCTTCTGTTTTCTACCCTCTGTGTTTCCCCCCCACCCCCCCACCCAGCCATCTACCACCTGGCAGACGGCAAAGAAGAGCCGGCACTATCGGGACTCCACCAAAGGGGAGGTCAGCCAAGTCATCATCCGAACAGCACTGACAAAAATACACAGGACTAAAGATGAGTAACGACATAGTGTTTATCTCACACAATGTAAAGGGGTTCAACAGTCCAACAAAAAGGAAACTGGCGTTTAAAGACTATCGACGTAAAGGCGCAAAGATATTCTTTCTGCAAGAGACACATTTCTCCAGGGACAGCTACCCAAAGTTTTTTGATAAGAACTTTAGAACGAGCTTTTTGGCCTCAGCAGCGATTAAAAAAGGGGAGTAGCTATCTTAGTACATAACAACATCCCACTGGTAACAGACGGGACGTATGCAGATAGAGAGGGGAGGTATATTATAGTGACGGGCTCAATTAGAGAGCAGCCAATCACATTGGCGGCAATCTATGCTCCCTGTGAGCCGGCAGAAGGCTTTTTCAAACGGTTCTTTTATCAGCTAAGTAAAAAAGCGAAAGGAACCATCATTGTTGCAGGTGACCTGAATAGGACGCTGAACCCCGACCTTGACAGATGTACTAAAGCGCACACAACTGACACAGGACGTGTTAACAAAAAAAACAGGGTCTGAGAGACTGTCAACTGTCAGACATATGGAGAGAACAACATCAGAGTGTGAAGGAGTACACGTTTTTTTCACACCCACATAACAGATACAGTAGGATACAGTAGATTACTTCCTTGTGTCAAATAGAATGATTCCAAGGGTCTCTCGCACTGAGATACATGATATTTCATGGTCTGACCATGCATCTATCGAGCTGCGATGCACGCTAATTCCGCTAGACAGGCCTAGAGCGAATTGGAAACTAAATGAAATGTTATTAAAAATCCCAGATATAGAAAGGGAGGTGGGAGATAAGATTGAGGAATATTTCAAGGAGAATGAGGGGAGTGTGTCAGCGCACACCACACTGTGGGAGGTCCATAAGGCTACCCTCAGAGGGATTTTTATGAATTTGGCAGCTAAACGCAAAAGAGAGAGAGAAGCCAAAATCAGAGAATTGGAAAAGAAACTAGCAGATCTCTCACAACTACATAAAGCTAATAAACAAGAACAAAATCTGAAAGAACTTTTAGACACTTAAACAAAGCTCAATCTCCTCTTATCCGCCCAGGCCGAGAGAGAAATGGCATGGACCAGACATACATTTTTCGAAAAAGCTAACAAGCCAGATACCTTACTTGCCAATAAGCTCAAAAATAAGCTTCCAAATTATTACATTCACGCCATTAGAACACAGGGAGGGGACCTGATGTCCAACCCTAGAAAAATTGTAGAGGAATTTAAATGTTTCTATGAAACTCTGTATGATGGAAACAAGGTCACCCACAATCAGAAAAATACAGAGCTGCTCAGATTATTTCTGCAGGAGGCAAAACTACCGAGGTTGGGCAGAGATATGAGAGAGCTAATACAGCAGGACTTCACACTCGAGGAAGTGGCGGAGGTAATTAAGACACTCAAACCAGCAAAAGCGCCTGGACCAGATGGGTTTTCCAATTTATACTATAAGAAATATTTGAAATTACTAGCTCCCCATCTGTTAAAACTCTTTAACGAAATTCTAGCAGGGGCCTCCTTCCCAACACAAATGTTGCAGGCTTTAATCTCTATGATCCATAAACCTGGTAAGGACCCGGCAGACTGCAAGAGCTACCGGCCCATTTCACTGATCAATGCGGATGTTAAAATCTTTACCAAACTTATAGCAAACAGGATGGGTAGCGTCCTACCGGGGTTAATCCACTCGGATCAGGTAGGGTTTATCGAAGGCAGGCAGGCGGCGGACAATACCAGGAGGATTATAGATTTGATTGATCTGGCTAAACAAAAAAACATTCAGTCCATGGTATTAAGTCTAGATGCTGAAAAAGCCTTCGATAGGATAGACTGGCCCTATTTAAAAGAGACATTGAAGGCATTTGGTTTCGAGGGACGTCTGTTAAATGCCATACTAGCTTTGTACGAGGGCCGACGGCAAGGGTGCTGCATCAGGGCTTCCAGTCGGAACAATTTAGCATCCGTAGCGGAACAAGGCAGGGATATCCGCTGTCCCCGATGCTGTTTGCCCTCTGTATAGAGCCCCTTGAAGCGCACATTAGACAAAGCCCGGATATAGCAGGAATAACAGTTGGAGACCAGACCCATAAGGTGGCACTATACGCCGATGATGTGATTTTAACACTGTCAAGTCCACTCAAGACCACTCATATCTCTCCCCAACACCTTTGCGATCCTAGGAAGGTTCAATCAAATCTCGGGTTTCAAAATTAATCAGACAAAATCAGAAGCTCTAAATATCAACTTACCCAAAGAATTAGAAAAATTAATAGAAATAAACTTTAATTTTAAATGGCAAGCCTTCGCTATCAAATACTTAGGGGTATATCTCACCAGGGATTACAAAACTCTATACAAAGCAAACTACCCAAAGATGATTAAGACACTGGGGGAGGATCTCAGGACATGGATGAGGGGCGGCATATCTTGGATTGGTAGGATGCATAGCGTGAAAATGAACCTCCTCCCAAAGATGTTATATCTTTTCCAAAGCCTGCCAATACCTTTAGTGATCTCTGACATCCTCTCCCTACAGTCTAGCATTATGAAATTCATTTGGAATAAAAAAAAGCCCACGAATTGCAAAAGGTATCTTAAAGAGGCCTACTTCCAAAGGGGGACTTGCGGTACCTTGCTTGTTAGCTTATTATAAAGCGGCACAATTAAGCCAAATTGTCCAGTGGCACGCAGATCCGAACAAGAGGCGGTGGGTGGAACTAGAGAAAAGCTGTGGTGCCCCGGTTGAGCTGCATAATCTGATTTGGCTCTCTAAGGGAAGCTCCATCAAAATGGGGGTTCCGCTTCAGTCCATGGCCAATTCCTTGAAGGTCTGGGAAGCTACTAAAAATAGTTGTAACCTCACTTCCAAACATTCCCTAATGACCCCGATAATCGGCAACACGGACTTCGCTCCGGGAATGAATAGCGGTAAATTGTTAGCTTGGACACAGGCAGGCATCACAAGATTAAAGGATCTGGAGGGGAGGATACATATAGAAACTTTTGAGCAAATTAAATCCACAAAGGATATCCCAAACAAGGAATTCTTTAGATACCTCCAGCTCCGAAATTTTTATAACAAATTCCCAATTAGACCAGCAAGGACAAATTTTGAGCAGCTGTGTTCTAGAGATACGGACACGCGGGGACTAACTTCTAGAATGTACAAGGAAGTTATCTGTCCTGAGACTCCGACGACCACAAGGCCCAGTTACATGAGACAGTGGGAGACAGATCTAGGGGAGACATTAGAGGACGAGGACTGGGATGGGATCCTGTAGGCAGCAGCGAAAAGTTCAATTTGCACAACGTTAAAGGAGAACGCATATAAAGTCCTCATGCGTTGGTACTATACCCCAGTAAAATTATCTAAATTTGTCAAAGGATACTCCCCGCTCTGCCCAAAGCAGTGCGGGGAGATAGCAGATCTACAACACATGCTGTGGTCTTGCACAAGGGTGGCCCCGATTTGGGAACAAATTAGAGATTGGATACAAAAGATACTCGGTTTGGAGATCCCCCTGGACCCGTGGTTATTCCTATTGGGCAGACAGATCCAGGGTCTGTCAAATGCGTCGCACAAATTAATCGCGCACTTTGCAACAGCCACCAGGTGCGAGATAGCAGCACTGTGGAAACAATCGGATTTACCAGTAATACCCAAGATGAGAAACAGAATTTGGCACATCTGCCGGATGGAACAGTTAACGAGTTTGGTCAACGACACCGGCCCAAATTTCCTAAAAGTCTGGACGCCTTGGCTGGCTCAGACAGACATGCCGGGGATAAGCATAGCCGCAATCCTACAATGATAGATACAGGTGCGTTCTCATTTGACAACGCAGGGTCCACGACCACATAGAGACGGACGGCTAGAGTAGTTGATAGAGAAGAGCCCGATGAGTAGGGAAGAAGCCAGGAGTTCGAAACGACGGATGCAATGGCAGCGGCACCCTATTTCCCTCCCCCTCCCCACCTATCCCTTCTTGCCTGTCTGTGTTGTGTCTTATCAGTTTGGTGAGTCATGTTTGTGGAATGTAGGTTACCCTCAGTTGATGTCATTTTCATGTTACGTATTGTTAAAAAGATACGGGTTACAGTTGACCCCTGAGACAATTGTTGGTGATATACTGTATGCATGGAAAACCCAATAAAAGTAAAGTTGAAAAAAAAAAAAATCACCAAATGAGTGCTTGTCAGTTATCAATTTCCAAGCATTTCAGCCTCACTTTGGACAGTTGTGTTTGTTGATATATGACATGCTTTAAGCCAATAAATAGAGTTATGCAAATGTAACGGGTATTCCCCCCCCAATCGCAGATCTGATGTGGGTGCAAGGAACATACGGTGTTACCATAAGTGTGGTGCATTACCTGTTGGCTCGCAGGAGGGCTGAGCTTCCGCCACGGGGAACCTGGGGCAATTATACTAGGGGTAACCACTTACTCAATTCAGCGCCTCCACCTGCGATGGCTCCCACCAGAGGGGGAGTGGTTCCTCGCAGGACAATACAATAATCACATACACGGGAATATATATATTAACGAGTGACTTTACTAACAAGCAATATAACATATCACGCAATACCTTTTATATAACCTGTGTCCCTCTCTAGAGGAGACACCTACGGCGTCGCGCAGGACGCTTCCCCAACACCAGGTGATCCCACCCAGTGTCCCGAGAATCCCACCCAATGTCCCGCACTCTTGGAGACAACGTGGGTGACTGCGCAGTCACAGTTACACTAAGGGGCCCGTTGGTGCACTTATGACTGTATGGTACCTGCCGAGCACTCCGGAACTCGGATCAGCAACTGGCTTCGCAAAGGGTCAGACGTGTGATGAATCCGTCTGATCCTCCAACCGAACTCCTTTGTACGCAGACCGCCAGGGCGGTCTCCCTCTGGAATAGTCTCTGCGGACCCCAACGTGGGTCCGGACCGCTTTACAGGAACCGCAGCATCCGCTGAGTCCCTAACTAACACTTGGTACTAACGTGACAGGAACCCTAACCTAGGGCCTGTCCCTGAGGTACCGCAACCAAAAGTGGCTTTGGGGAAAACTCCTAGAGGCCTACCGGGGTTAATAACCTGCCCCACTCCCCTAACTCTTCCCAGCCTTGACTGTACTTTCTAAGACCTAACGAGTCCCAGCGCCTACAGCAGCAAGCTGTAGCTCACTGGATGCTGCAGCCAACGTGCTGCGCAACAAGGTGCCTGCCTGTCAGACCTCACAGCACTAACAGCCGTGACTCTGACAAGGCAGAACTCTACACTAAGGGCAGCGTCCCTATCTTGGGCCTCCCTAAGCATTTACCCACTAAACTAGTGGGGAGTTGGGGCCTACCTGGGGTGTAGGTACCTATATGGGGCAGGAGCTGCACTCGCTCCCCGCACCCTTCCTTCCCTCACAGCTCCCTGACTCCAACTCTCTGTAACCTTTCTTTCCCAGCTCCCACTAATGTAAGTGGCAGGGTCCCTAACCTGAGGGCTGTCCCTGGCAACACTCACCTTACTGGGGAGCTGAGCTATCTCGGGCCCTGGGGGTGCTGGCCTAGTACAGGGAGTCCCTGACTCCTGTACCCTACCTCCTTCCCTGGGCTGCTCCAGTCTCTGACTCCCTAACGTGCTGCAACTGACAAAAACCCTGTCTGCACACAACATTGTTGCAACTCTGCAGCATGAGAATCTGCCAGCTCTATTGGCTTCAATGCTGCCTGTGACCAGGGTGAAAGTGCAGTCCCCAGAGGCTGCTGGGAATTGTAGTCCTTGGCACAGCTCTTTCCTATGGGGACCGCGTGCACGATGTTTACTGCGCATGTGCGACGCTGTAATGGCCGCCGCTACGCTTAACTGCGCCTGCGCAACCTCCCAGAGCTCCGGCACACTGGCGATGGCCACCGCTACCCTGGCCAACCTCTGCGCATTGCGCGAACCTCGCGCCACAACCAAGATGGCGGTGCCCACCGGGAGAAGTCGCCGTCCCTTTCCCCCACTGCCACAGGGGTAAGGCAGGGGGCAAAGGATGATCAGAGGAATCGGGTGTGACCCCCTTACACAAATGTCTTTAAAACATGATTCACAATATCTCTTGCTATTTTCTCCTTATTCCACAAAAGTAGACTTCAATACAATTATTTTGACAGATTAGCTCACAAAGTTGCAATTTATAAGTAAATTGGCAATATATAAAGGACCATGTGACCGGGTTTCATTTGCCTCTGTATTGGAATATGTAGGTTGACTTTTAATGCTTGCCAAATATTTTTTAAAGGTTGCTGTTTTCGCCAATAAATTTGTGAAATAATATCATCAAATGTCACCTGATTTGTGAACTCCTCGGGAAAAAAAATCACCCAAATCTACCAACAAGTATATAAATGAGTGTTTGCTGGTTACATTGTATTAAAATAGAAACACACAACAGTTTGACCCCCAAGCCATAGTGAAAACTTTGAAACTGTTGATTCGTGCAGACACACACTCATTTTGGTGTGCTTGAGATATTCATGGTTTTACTCTTAACCCATTTGGAGGAGAGAAAGTTCCTTTAGAAAAAGAAAGAAGCATTGCTACAGTGCCTGCAAAACAAATGTCAAACCCTACATAATTGCTTCTGTGCACCTACTATAGTACAATACCTCAGTGCCACAAGCTAAATTAAAAATAACATTCCTGCAATTAATGATTTGGCCAGCATGACCCAGTGGGCATATTTTCCTCAGTTGTTAGCAATTCATTTTTTAAGAGCCTTCATGGAATGTTGTAATTGCATAATTAATATGGATACTGAAGAGTACCCCCCAGTGTAACTCATTAGCAAAACTTGGACAGACGCAAAGAAGTCAGAGCTCATTTCATTATTTTCTTTATTAATGTGCTGTGATCAGTTCTACGCTACTCGGTATGCTTTAGACCATTAAGAAATACAACTTCATTTTATTAACAACACTATTCAAATAATTAACAAATAATTCAACTTAAATCAAAGAACTGAAATAAATGATTTCTGCATAAAGGAACATAATTGTATTTCATCCAATAGCTTTATTTGCGTGTAAGGTCAAAGCCACCCTTTTCATAAATTATCTTTTTAGATATTAATATTTTGAAGGAAATATAAAAGTTAGGGGGCTTGGGAGTATATTAAATTATATCAATGTTAATAGTATTAGAGAGATGGTTAAAAAATAAATTGCCTATAATACCATTTAATAAAGGATCTAAATGCATTTGTGCTCCCTGCTTAAAGCAGATGCATATTTGTCTGCCTGCAATCTAATTGCCACGTATATTTTGATTAATACTATACTAGGTAGTCTGTACAACATTCATAGGTTCAGTAACCTCACTGTAAAATAATGAGCCTTCAAGAATAAAAAATATTCTCACTATAAAGCTGCAATTTTGAAGAAGCACTAATCATATTCTAATAAGATTAAAAAAAAGAAAGATTTCACCCAGTAAATTTGTTCGAAAGAGAAACTTGCATTCTTCAATTTCTTTTTAGCTGTCAGAGTTTGTGCACTCAAAACTGGACAAGCCATCAACCTTTTGCATATGTTATCTAGAAATACAATTTCTTTCCTGATTGAGCTGCCTCATAGCTATGCAGAAGCATTATTCTTAAAGGATTCTGCAGCAAGTAGTATTGTAAAAGGCGGCTAATATTGTTCCCTCACAATGTAGCATCTTCAAAAACCAACCTATATTCACCTTTTGTAAATTATGAGGCATAACTGTCATAATAGATAGATTTCTTCCAAATCTAAAGGAACATGTGCCTTTATGTCCAGCATTTATGTGAATTAAAACTCTAAGTATGAGTGTATATATATATATATATATATATATATATATATATATATATATATATATATATATATATATATACAGTATATATATATATATAGATATATATATATATCAAATATTCCTGTATGCTCATTTGCATGTCTTAGGCAGGTCTGCAACCCCACCTTTCACCATTATCACCCAGCACACAGCACTTCCACTGCAGCAAGGGATTCTGGGAAATGACATGCAAATGGGCACACAGTGTCACCTTTTGCTTCAAAACCATTTTTAACATGGTTCCCTATAGACTTAAGCTTGCTGCATGGTCACAGCTTTAAGCACAGCCAGGGTTAAGATGCATAGCCAGAAAACCCACCCACAGACAGCTGTTTCGACCTTAATGGGTCTCCTCAGTGTGGGGTTGGTTAACTGGCTATGCAATGAAGCAATGAGGATGGGGTTTACCATACTTAGTTAAGTTATGGTGAGTAAAAAAAGTGACAAAAACCCTCCACAGCAAAGCATATAGCAAATATATATATATAAACGGAAGTAATATTAGCGCAAATAATCCACACTAGGTAGATGAAACTCACATATATCTATATATGTACTTTATACAGACATGCAACAACATGAACAAATTGATTAAATAAGTATCAGGGTTATTTTCAACCATGTGTTCTCAACAATTTGTGCTGTCAAAATAGTATGATGAAAATAGTGTTAATAAAATCATTTAGTTAGTATTTGGCCCATATATTTTCCCAAAATGTGTTGCGATCATGAAAAGTACCATCAGGTTTTCCAAGGGGAGAATGGAATCTTCCCATGTGTTTTAGCAGCTTCAAAAAGGATAAACCAGTGAACACTGGATGGGAAAAAATGCTTGTGATGCATCCTGGACTCACACCTTGCGATAGGATTAATCATCCCGCTACAGTATAAACCACATCGCTTTTCAATGCTAAGGGTTACTACTTGTGATCCAAGGAGAAATTATTCAGAATCGATGTGAAAATGCTGAAAAGTGTGGCTTGACTAACAATTATATTGAAGCACAGCCCCTATGGCTTACTTCTGTAGCTAATCATCAATCACAAGCCCTTTTTCCCATCCAGTGTCCACAGCTGATACCTGGGAATCAAGAGAGTTCTTCGCTGCTAGCTGTGTTTATGAGTGTGATTTTATCTTTTAAACAACAGCGATTGCTGCATTAAACCCATAATTTTTGTTTTAAGTATGCGCTTCTTTTCCTTTTCTTACAGAAAATTATCTGGATCTGGTGGATCTTGTTGATTCTTTTTGAAGCTGCTACAACACCTGTAAAGATTCCATTCTCTACCTGGAAAACCTAACGGTACTTTTCATGATCACACCAAGTTTTGGGACAGTATATGTTCCAAATACTACCTAAATGACTTTATTAACACAATTTTAAGCACACTATTTTTACCCCACAAATGTGTTGAGAATGCTTGGTTGAATATAAACCTCTGAAACTAATGTAACAGGTGTTCCCCCACCCTCTGGGAGATTTCACTGTTACTTGTAATCTCGAGTCCAGTACTTGTGAGGCTCACAGGATTACTGAGTGTCCGCTGATGGTAGTGGGGAAGAAAGGAAAGACTTTTGGATATAGAGCTCTCATCTCGTCCTGGGTGTAGTGCCTCCATTCCCAGCAGGCCCCATCAGTGCTGGGTGCAGCCCTGCAGGAAAACCATCTTGCACTCCCAGGCAATCATAAGCAGGAGTATTGAAGAAGCAACTGGTCTTTATTGAGTACAGCAATACACATCAACAATGCCTTTTCTTCTGATCCTTGGACTCAACCCCCAGGGCTTGAGGCCCCAAAGGTCTATCGTTACTCCCATGCTTCCTGGTGGAGGGATTTCTCTCTACCCTGAGGAAGGAGAACTCTCTAAATTTTGATCTGCAGCCCCTTTTGCTCCCAGGGGATGGTCCTAAGTTAGAGCCCCTGATAGGGCAGAACACGGGCCTTAGGCCCCCCCCCATACTCAAGGGAGTTGTTTACTGCTGCAGCAGCAAGGGCTTAGATATGAACCTAACACTGCCTGTGCTGGTACCAAGGCTTAGGTGTTAGGTAGGGCAGATTAGTAACCCAGGCGATAAATGGCTACACAATCCCCCTGGTGGAATCTCACGTTCTCTCTGAGACATCAATACATTACCATCCTTATTGATAACAGGGTAATAGAACTTGGACATGGTATAACATTATAACATCATGGATACACCCAGATCCCTCCCTAACATGGAGAATCTGTAGCCCCTTTAATAGTAGTGCTTTGGATCAGGCTTGCGGACTTCCTGCCCTTACTATCAAGTACAGAGACCAAATAGCAACGCTTCTGGCCCCCTTGAGATATATAATCGACCTGGGCCATATAGATGTTCTGGACTACCTTCCAAACGCTCATTAAATACAGTGGCGACATCCTTTATTCTAACTCGGCTAGCTCCGCGAATTTCAGATTATCCCGGTTATGTGCGGTTTTGTGTCTTTTTCGGCCGGAGTGAATTGAGTTATTTTCGCGCCCGTGATTTAAGCATTTTATTCTCGCTGTCTGCAATACTGCAATGCCATGTAAAAACTCATGGGGGCGTTTGCGAGCTGTTGTTAGAAACCATACACTGAATCATTGCATATACTTACCTGCCCTGTTAGAGAGTATAGAGCTACAGTAGCCTAGAATTTATTTGGGATACATACTCCTTTTTGGTCTACCCTTCTACCCTTCCTCCACCTTATTTTTAATTCGCCGCTAACATAGGATTTGGGTTCCAGGTTTCTGCTCATTCTGACTTAGCAGCGCTGGTTAGAAACGGCTTTCTCTGCCATTACGGTCAATGATAGGACATTCCTCGCTGGCGTGACCCTTTCTCGCGTGACCGAGGCCCTAGTTCCCACGCCAATTGCGCGATTACCCTGACTCTGTTCTGTTGCCACGAGAGGGTCGCTATTTGCCATGCAAGCCTGTCTGAACTAGGACTACATGGTGACCGAATCTGAGCCCTCTAGGTTGAACAGAACCGGAGTTATGGGTTCCAGGTTTCTGCTCATTCTGACTTAGCCGTTTCAAAGCAGCGCGGCTTTCTCTGCCATTACGGTCAATGATAGGACCCTCCTCGCCGGCGTGACCCTTTCTCGCCGCCATTACTGGTCGGACCCTGTTGGGGTCAAGTGAGGGGTTCCTAACATGTAGGGGCAAAATGAATTTTATTTCTAGGTACCATAGAACAGAAGTTCCCACGCCAATTGCGCGATCATTGCTCTTTTTTGACAATGTTGCCGATCTTGCGGCTTTGCGGTCTGGCAGTAAAAAAACAGTGCAGTAAGCCTCGACATTTGTTACACTGTCAAAGGAGCAAATGGAAACAATGTAAGACAAATCAACATGTTCTTTTATTGGGAGAGTCAGTACAAAAACATTTATTTACAAATACTGTACAATGTTGAAACATTTTAAATGCACAGCAATTCAAAACATCGACAGTACAGTCCTAGAGGGCAGCAAACAGGGCAGGTTTTCAGGGCAACCTTGAAAACCGTGCCTGTTTTCGGCCCCCAGGGACTGGAGTCGTGCATGTCCTGTGTAAAAAAGCACACAACAACATCTCCTTTGTTTAAGTACAGCAGGTACTGTAGGGCAAAACATGTACAGTACAATACAGTTCAGCACAACAGTGTGGTCTCACTGAAAGTCCTCCACATTGTCCATCCAGGGCCGATGCCTTGCATGGTGCAAAATGCCATTAATGCAGTCTCGAACGCCTTTCATTACAGGATCTGTAATTGGATAAAAGAGCCGCAATTCATCCCGAATGTTTTTCCCTAAATTGACAGGAAGCGCCTTTTTTACGCGATTCCCATCGTAGTTCACTTTGAAGGCCCAGTCGTAGAACAAAGAGTAGGGAACATGGTGCTTAAATATGAACAAGGCATACTTGTGGGGTGCACCAGCACTCATCACCCTATACTTCTCCCTGAGCTTCGGTGGCAGATCGCACAGGGTGATGACGGGCACCGTTTCAATGCGAGTGGGTGTAGGTCTTTTGGGAGCGAGTGTGCTTGAGGCGACGGGTGATGGTAGGTTGTCTGGGAGGAAGCTTTCCTCCAGTCGTGGTCACCGTGTTGTCTCCTGGCGTGGTCTTGACGGGGTTGTCATGTCCTCCTCAACGGCATACATGTACACTAAATCTTCTGGTGGAGGGGGTGTGCTTGGTGATGGAAGGGGGTCGAAGGTCCCATTCATCACATCCATGTCACCCCCCTGCTCCGGCGTCGGGGAAACAGGGGCATTAGCACCGAGCAAATAATGTATGCCCGCTATGTCAGCCTCTATCTTCTCCATCCGTCGATCCATCCGTTGATCCATTTGTAGCATCCATTGCTCCACATTTAGCATTGTCTCCAGAAGCAGATCTATATTTGCCAGCACAATACAATTCCCGGGGATATCCACACTTATCCCATTCAGCATCCGGTCTAACGAGCTGCTTCTTGTGCATGGCGTCTGGACATCTGGGGGGATAGGTGCAACGGAGGATGAGATGGGGGTTCCATGGACAGAAGCGGCATCGACATCGAGGAAGAGTGGAGGAGGTGACCTGTGGATACCCGGTAGAGGCGAAGCGGCAGCGTCGTCGAAGAGGAATGGAGAAAGTGACTATTTGGATTTCCGGGCGAGAAGCAGAGTCGTCCAAGAGCAAAGGAGACAGTGACCCGTGGCCTTCAGAGGCGGCAGCGTTGTTCGATGGAACCGGAGAAGATGGGGGTGGAGAAGACGGGCTGAAGATTTCCGGGACAGCTACAGCAGAGTCGTTGAAGCGTATGGGAGGAAGTGGTCTGCGGGTTCGATGAGTTGGCTCCCATTCGTTTTGCGTCGAGAGTACATCACCGTATATCTTCTTCACATAATGAGGCTTACGTCTAAGAAAACCCTTAGCCTTTGGGGTCAGCAGAAGGTTTTCTTTATTGGCCTTAGCCTGTCGCTTTTGCCTTGGCATGGAAACGGCTGCAGCCTTTCGCTTTTTCAGCTTGACAGGCACGGTACAGGCGAGAGGGTTCCTGCGTCCATAGAATTGGGGTTGCTCCATGGAAGCAGGTGGCACAATGCAGTATCTGGACAAGGGCAAGTTCAGATAAAGATCATGGAGTGGTGGACTATGCAAAGTGTGTAACCTTTAATGCATGGCGACCAGGTACAGGTGTTGAAAGTGGGCATACTCTAATGTGAGTCATTACCGTATAAATACACCATCCATTTTGTGGATTCACGGCACATTGAATACACATCGACTAAACATCGAATATACATTCTTGTGTTTGTATTTCTTTCTACTCGCAGCAATGCCTGTTAAAAAGATTTCAAAGGATCTCAGCATGCGAATTAAGGAGATGTACACGAGCGGAGACACCGAATTGCAGATATCCAGCGCTGGTTAGCTGCCTCTGACCTCGTTGTGCCAGCAACCACCGTGAGCTATCATGCACACGGAAAAAACAGAGAATGCAAAAGGGCACCAAGCGTAACTAACGCGTAAGTATATTTATAAAACTTAACAAAAAAAATATAGAAAACTGTACGTACTGTACTGTTCATACAGTACAGTACATCTACAGTACTGTTCTGTATCTACTGTAATACTGTTGTTATTTCTGTTGATTTATATTACAACATAGTTTGTACAGTATATTTATATTTATAGTGGAACAGTATACATTTTTTGTATATTTCAATTTATCGTACAACGGTATATATAGGATATATATTTATAATTATATGACAAAATTATATATATTTTGTATATTTATATTTATAGTACAACAGTATATATATTTTGAATATTTATATTTATAGTACAACAGTATACATTTTTTGTATATTTCAATTTATCATACAACGGTATATATAGGATGTATATTTATATTTATATGACAACAGTATATATATTTTGTATATTTATATTTATAGTACAACAGTATACATTTTTTGTATATTTCTATTTATCGTACAACGGTATATATAGGATGTATATTTATATTACAACATTATATTTATATACATTTTATATTGCTGCATATTAATAAAACAATATATTTTCTTTACATTGTAGGGAGACAACTCTTCTGTCGGACAAAATAAGTGAGGAGAATGATGAGAGGAGTGCATTAAGGGTTAAAAACACTCTGCAGGAAAAGCACAATCTGACTGTATCCGAGAGCAGCATAAAGAAGATGAGACGCAGCATTGGATGGAAATATGGACGTGTGAGGTTAGTACTGGACAGTACAGGAGGTACTGTAAAAGTGTTGTTTAGCAAACTGTACTGTACTTCACTGTGCCGCTAAATTTTTTTATTCCTTGTCATTACAGAGCATACCCCATGATACGGGACGCAAACAAAATCAAAAGGGTGGTCCAGGCCCAGGCATGGATCGACAGTGGGGAGACTTTCCAGGATTGCATCTTCACTGATGAGTCTACTGTGTCGCTGGAGAGATTTGCAAGCTTTGCATTCCACAAAAAAAGCCGCATATCTTTGAAGCCGTGGCCAAAACACCCTGTGAAGCTGCATGTGTGGGGTGCCATCTCTAGGCGTGGACCGGGTTGCATTGTCATCTTTGAAGGTAAAATTTATCAAATATAATGTCGCCTAATGCACTGTACTTTACTAGTGTTGCCTTACTGTATGCACTGTACTGTATTATTGTGCAGTTTTTTGAGCACTTTTCTTTTCTTGCTATAGGAATCATGAATAAAGCTTTCTTCCAAGACAACATTGTGCAATACATCACACGCGAGTTCCCCAATGGTCACCGCTTCTACCAGGACAACGATCCGAAGCACACCACGTCAACGGCGCATATCCTTGAGCGCGGCATCAACTGGGTGAAGACGCCAGCGGAGTAAGTGCAGTAGACCGTGTCCCATTTTTGTTCGCCACTGTTTTTAGCTCTTAAACCAATTGTCCTTTTTTTCCAATGACAGATCGCCAGACTTCAATCCGATCCAAATGGTCTGGCATCAGCTGAAGGACCATATCCGGAAAGTGGCGAAACCCTCCAAGAAGGACGAGTTGTATATAGCCATAATGAGTTTTTGGAACGATGTACTCACCGTGGAACGCTGCAATAAATATATAGACCATATTGCCACTGTGTTGCCCATTGTCATCGCGCGTAATGGGCAAGCATCAGGAAAGTAGTACTGTGCTGTAGTATTGTAAGTACAGTACAGTATGATACAGGTAAGTATGGCACAGATTTTTTCTTTCCAGATAGTAAGAGTATACAGTAGTTAGTTTTTTCTTTACAGAGAGAGCAGCACCAGCCATCAGGTTACAGTACATAGAATTTAACAGTAGTCAGAGTATACAGTAGTTCCAGTATACAGTAGACTAGTTTGACAGTACTACAGTAACTGCCTACTAACTGCTCAATTTTTTTCTTTCCAGAGAAAGCAGCACCAGCCACCTACAGTAGTTCTACACATCACACAATGCCATAATACAGTGCGCACATACAGTACAGTACAGTAACTGCACTAATTTTTTTTTCTTGTCGTTTCAGGAAAAAACGGGTGGCCTGGGGGGAGGTGGGTTTTTGTGTCCAGTCTAATCTGTTTGTACAGTAAAATGTACAGTATATAAACAGTAGTAATGATGTACACAAAACCTCTCCTCTCTCAATGAACTACTGTACTGTAGACAGAATGAGGAAAAGATAAAGACGGGGAAAATAATATTACTATAAAGTATATACAGTATACAGTATATATATTATACAGTACATTACAGTATATATTATTAAATAATATTCTTATAAATGTGCATTATTCATGTTTCCCTATGTTTTACAAATGTTTTCTAAATAGTTATCCAATTTCAATCTGCCAGAAGAATTTAATAAAGGCTGCAGTATGTATTATTCATGATTATTTTTATATTTGTGTTTTTTGGGTCCTGCCAAAATAAAATAAATATTTATTCACTTTCCTGCTAACCATAATCATTGACAACAACCACACACCCCCCCCCCCGACAGTATAAGAATGAATGACAAAACAACATGAATCAGTTAATGTTTTTTTTACTCTCAATTCTCACAATGCTGTGCACATCAGATTTACATTTACAATTACATTTCAAAAAGCCTCTAAGGGTTGGGGGGGGATGGTGTGATTACACGCATGCGCGCTGAGCTTTGTCGCCCGGCTATGGACGGATTAAGAACACAATGGCAATATTCAGAAGATTAACGAGTCTGTGGAGAGAGGGGGTTGGTACTGTAGGTAGGGTAGGGTGACTCATGCGCTGTAAGCAGCAAGCTCCCATCTCTAAAAGGATCTCTAAAAGGATTAGAGTACACGCAGGTGCAGTCAGCCGATTGACGCTTGGCTAGGGACGGATTAAAAACACAATGACTAAAGTAACTGCAGAAAATGAATGACTCTGGAGGTGTGTGGCTAAAATAGTTAACAGTACTGTAATTTCAAAAGGCAGTTCATCATAATAATTTGATCAATAAACCCCCAAATACAACCCCCAAATACAGAACATAAAAAGCAAGTCACTTTAACTCCCTGTGCCTCAGGCACCAAAAACAAACAGTAGATTTTCTATATACAGCATATATATTATTAATTAATATTTATATAAATGTCCATTTTTCATGTATCTCCATGTTTTACAAATGTTTTGTAAATGTTTCTCCGATTTCAATCTGCCAGAAGAATTTAATAAAGGCTGCAGTATGTATTATTCATAATTATTTTTATATTTGTATTTTTTGGGTCTTGCCAAAATAAAATAAATATTTATTCACTTTCCTGAGGGCCGCAAACAGGCACGGTTTTCAAGGTTGCCCTGAACACCTGCCCTATTTGCTGCCCTCTAGGACTGTACTGGTGCAATTTCAACCCGCTCAGACCCACAGAACGGATTATTTTAAATTATATTTATATATTTATATTTTAAAGATATAAAAGAATGTACTGTACTGTATTGTATTTAAAACATGTGACTGTAAACCATACTGACTGACAAATGTTTGCACACATGTACTGTAGCAGTAAACCATACACCTGTTGATGTTTTGAATTGCTGTGCACTTAAAATGTTTCAACATTGTACAGTATTTGTAAATAAATGTTTTTGTACTGACTCCACCAATAAAAGAACATGTTGATTTGTCTTACATTGTTTCCATTTGCTCCTTTTACAGTGTAACAAATGTCGAGGCTTACTGCACTGTTTTTTTACTGCCAGACCGCAAAGCTGCAAGATCAGCAACATTGTCAAAAAAGAGCAATGATCGCGCAATTGGCGTGGGAACTAGGGCAATTGGCGTGGGAACTTCTGTTCTAGGGCACCTAGAAATAAAATTCATTTTGCCCCTACATGTTAGGAACCCCCTCACTTGACCCCAACAGTGTCCGACCAGTAATGGCGACGAGAAAGGGTCACGCCGGCGAGGAGGGTCCTATCATTGACCGTAATGGCGGAGAAAGCTGCACTGCTTTGAAACGGCTAAGTCAGAATGAGCAGAAACCTGGAACCCATAACTCCGGTTTTGTTCAACCTAGAGGGCTCAGATTCGGTCACCATGTAGTCCTAGTTCAGGCATGATTGCATGGCAAATAGCGACCCTCTTGTGGTAACAGAACGGAGTCAGGGTAATGGTAAAGTTTAGGTTTCTGCCATTGACTTGCATGGCAGAAAAAAGCCACTTTTGTAATGTGCTTTTAAACTGTATTTTTGTATCTCTGGTTCCGGGGGACATGGAAGGCTGATATTTGGCCACTATGGCAAGGGTACTTCCGCATGAGGACCAGGCAAATTTCAACCCGCTCAGACCCACAGAACGGATTATTTTAAATTATATTTATATATTTATATTTTAAAGATATAAAAGAATGTACTGTACTGTATTGTATTTAAAATATGTGACTGTAAACCATACTGACTGACAAATGTTTACACACATGTACTGTAGCAGTAAACATACACCTGTTGATGTTTTGAATTGCTGTGCACTTAAAATGTTTCAACATTGTACAGTATTTGTAAATAAATGTTTTTGTACTGACTCCACCAATAAAAGAACATGTTGATTTGTCTTACATTGTTTCCATTTGCTCCTTTGACAGTGTAACAAATGTCGAGGCTTACTGCACTGTTTTTTGACTGCCAGACTGCAAAGCCGCAAGATCAGCAACATTGTCAAAAAAGAGCAATGATCGCGCAATTGGCGTGGGAACTAGGGCAATTGGCGTGGGAACTTCTGTTCTAGGGCACCTAGAAATAAAATTCATTTTGCCCTTACATGTTAGGAACCCCCTCACTTGACCCCAACAGGGTCCGACCAGTAATGGCGACGAGAAAGGGTCACGCCGGCGAGGAGGGTCCTATCATTGACCGTAATGGCGGAGAAAGCCGCACTGCTTTGAAACGGCTAAGTCAGAATGAGCAGAAACCTGGAACCCATAACTCCGGTTCTGTTCAACCTAGAGGGCTCAGATTCGGTCACCATGTAGTCCTAGTTCAGGCATGATTGCATGGCAAATAGCGACCCTCTTGTGGTAACAGAACGGAGTCAGGGTAATGGTAAAGTTTAGGTTTCTGCCATTGACTTGTATGGCAGAAAAATGCCACTTTTGTAATGTGCTTTTAAACTGTATTTTTGTATCTCTGGTTCCGGGGGACATGGAAGGCTGATATTTGGCCACTATGGCAAGGGTACTTCCGCATGAGGACCAGGCAAATTTCAACCCGCTCAGACCCACAGAACGGATTATTTTAAATTATATTTATATATTTATATATTTATATTTTAAAGATATAAAAGAATGTACTGTACTGTATTGTATTTAAAATATGTGACTGTAAACCATACTGACTGACAAATGTTTGCACACATGTACTGTAGCAGTAAACCATACACCTGTTGATGTTTTGAATTGCTGTGCACTTAAAATGTTTCAACTTTGTACAGTATTTGTAAATAAATGTTTTTGTACTGACTTCACCAATAAAATAACATGTTGATTTGTCTTACATTGTTTCCATTTGCTCCTTTTACAGTGTAACAAATGTCGAGGCTTACTGCACTGTTTTTTTACTGCCAGACCGCAAAGCCGCAAGATCGGCAACATTGTCAAAAAAGAGCAAGATCGTGCAATTGGCGTGGGAACTAGGGCAATTGGCGTGGGAACTTCTGTTCTAGGGCACCTAGAAATAAAATTCATTTTGCCCCTACATGTTAGGAACCCCCTCACTTGACCCCAACAGGGTCCGACCAGTAATGGCGGCGAGAAAGGGTCACACCGGCGATGAGGGTCCTATCATTGACCGTAATGGCGGAGAAAGCCGCTCTGCTTTCAAACGGCTAAGTCAGAATGAGCAGAAAACTGGAACCCATAACTCCGGTTCTGTTCAACCTAGAGGGCTCAGATTCGTCACCATGTAGTCCTAGTTCAGGCAGGCTTGCATGGCAAATAGCGACCCTCTCGTTCCAAAAGAACGGAGTCAGGGTAATCACGCAATTGGCGTGGGAACTAGGGCCTCGGTCAAGTTCACGGCCAATTGGCGTGGGAACTTCTGTTCTAGGGCACCTAGAAATAAAATTCATTTTGCCCATAGATGTTAAGAACCTGGCACTGTATACTGTAGAACACACACAATGTAAATGATACTGTACATGTAGAATAAATGCATAGTTTTATTTTTCGGGTATATTACACAGTATACTGTACGGCCGGAACAAGGACAAAAAAATTGTAGACGTGGGGTTTTAAATCCGATTCAGCAATGTGCAGGCATTGTCACACAACGCGATATTATCCATCGAAATCCCCCCATTAGCCGTTTTCTTTTCTGACGAAAAAAAAAAAGAAAAGTTTTAATGTACAGTAATGGTCAGCCCCCTAAAGAAGTACCCAGCCAGCCCCACCACTAACTTTCTCCTGTTCACATGCACATGCGCCTAGCGTTCCACCAATTGTTCAGTATCTGCAGTACAGTACTGTAGAAGCCGCTCAGCCAATGATATTGCTTACAGGAGAATAGCTTGACTTTTGAATCGCACCGATATTTATACAGTATTGTCAAAATAAAAAAAACACAGAAAATACTACGGCAACAATACTCACCCTAGGATTTTCCATTTAGTTGGCGCTGGCGCCGGTCCACTGCCAGTCCAGTGTTCTTCATCATCCACGTCGATAGTTTGCAGCGGGACTAGTCCACCTGTAGTCAGCTAGTGAGGCTGGAAATCGCTTAGGTACATGCAAGCTTCATCAAAACTGCACGCGAAATCCGACACAGCCTCAGGCTCAGGCTCAGGGTTGTCACTGACGGCGGGACCGTTATTGGAAGCCGGTGCTGGTGCTGGTGCATTGCTTGGCAGCGACTGTCATTTCTTAGTTTGTTTTAACATGACCCTTCGCCTTTTGCCGCCTTCATGATCATAGATACCGCAAAAATCCAGTGATACACACCAATACCCTCCAACAAATTGTGGCTTAATACGATGAAAACAGGGATCGCTACATAACCTTTTCCTTATTGCACGCTTCCACGTATGAGGAGCTGGCGAAAATTTGTAAAAGTCATAGTTTTCGATAAAATACTGATAAATTTGAACAACTGTTGCCATCTTATCTTCTGTTGCATTAATCGCGGCCCATATCAAATACGCGTAACTTCTGTCAGGTATTTGGAAAGCGGGCTGCACTTGAACACTCACGGCGGGCTGGTCTTTGTCTTTCTTTAATATGAAAAGCCTAAATTGATACATTTTTGCAACCTCTTCCTTCAGTCTCAAGGCCAAGTTACAATGGCACACTGTGGTACAGTATCTTTTTTAAAAGAAACACCTGCAAGCCGACACATTACTGAAGCGCATGCGCATTACAATTCATGAATATCTGCCATCTGGCGGACACGCGAAAGCATTGCAGCCTATTAAATCCGAACCATTATCAATAAACCCATCAACTGTGCGTCAGCCGGGCATCACCCGTTGCTGGGAACGCAAAACGAACGCGGCATGTGCCAGGTGAAGAGCGTCGCATTCCAGGTACAAGCCAGGGAAAAAACGGTGATTTGTTAGAATAAAGGCTGCCGCAGCAGTATGACACTTTTTCATCATAATAATAATATGCCTCTACCCAGTGTCCAGCTAAGTAGTCTAATATGCCATATCTAAGCCATTCCTCCCTATGGTCCTCCGCCTCGCTCATAAGGGGATCAGGAAGGTAAGGGTAGTCAAACCCATGTATCTTTCTGTAATGTTGGACCATGATACGATCCGCCTGGTTATTCTTGGTTAACCTCTGCCCACCACCAGCTTGACCTGGCAGTACCCAAAATATTGTCTCTGACACTGGGACCTCTTTCTGAACCCCCTCCAGTCCTGAAGGAGTTACCATCCCTTGTCTGATATCCTTGCTATGAACCCTAAGGATCTCTGCAGTTTCCTCTGGTGTAAATTCTCTCTCTACCCAACATTGATCCACTGTGATGTTTTCCATTAATAGGAACCTAGTCCTATTCATATGCGGCAATAATCCCAGAAACAAGGGGTCCCTTCATGCCAATGCATTTTTGGTATTAACGGGGGCTCTCACACTACGTTCTCCCTGCATGAAACCCTCACTGATTATGGTCTAGAAATATTAGAACTATGGGAACCTTCCCATGAAGACATAGTGAAATCAGCCAACCCACCCCAGGCACATCCTCAACAAACGCATCCCACATGTGTCACTGGGTCACTCTATTTAACTATAGCCCAAAAGGAGCATACAGTAGATAAACACATTGGCAGTCAAAGGGAAACCTCAAAAAAAAATACGCAAAAAAAATACAATTAATGTTTTTCTTACTTTTGACGTGTTCACCCTCCGACTCCGAGTCCAGCAGCATCCACTTCATCCTTGACACAATGCTCCTCAAAATATGGTACTGTAAGTCCTTCCTTCTTATCTTCTTTCTTCTTTATTTGTAATCCAATTCAATGGGACGGATTTGTCCTGTTGTCTTCTTGGCTTCTAATGAAACGGGACAGGCTTTATACTGTATAAGGCCTGTGACATCACCTTTGAGTGTCAAATGCTACACCCCCAATCCAATTGGCTAGTGTATGAGTGTTTGAGGGGCACAAGATCCAAGTGTTCCAGGACATATCCCCCACTACATTACTTAAAAGAAAACAGCTGGCCCCCCTCACCAAGGTGCTACGGGACGAGGGGATCTGGTATCGCTGGCTGTACCCATTCGGGCTCCGGGTGATCAAACACGGAGCGGCCACAACACTGCGCAGGCTGGAGGAAGGCAAGAATTTCCTCACCAAACTGGGGCTCCAAAGCAAGATTCCGGAGGAGATAGCTGTGGGGAGGCCAGCCCCTGACCCAGTCTCGAAAGAGGCCAGGAAACCAGACAATAACAGGCAACCTCGGAGCCCAAAGTAAAGTAAAGACAAGACCCTATGTACAAAAGAAGTTCGATCCTACCTGTTTTGGCCGTTTTTGCTGTTGCTCTAAAGTTGCTCCGATAGTTGTGAGCCAGGTTTGAGACTTGTTCAAAACATTACCCCTTAGACCTCTTGGTTCCAGCGGCGCTCCTCCGGGACTGGCGGCCATCTTGGATCAGCTCCCACTACACAATGAGATCTGGGAGGGGCCAGGTGACATCGAGGAGGGGGAACTAGCACCTCTCGCGAGATGTCCTGGAAGGAGGAAACCAGACACCTCCAAGATGGCAGCGGATATGGACAAAAGGGGTGGAGATCTACAGAAGCATCGCGGGATCAAAATTAAGATGACGCGGGCATCCAACGAGACCTGCAGGAGGAAAGGATGTCTGACAGATGAAAACCGGCAGGGACTCTCAGCAGACAAGGAGGAGGCGGGGAGAGACCCTAGGACATGGAGGAAACATGGGTTAAGGAGTAGTCAAGCAAGGTTTAACCTATAGTGGGAGATAAAGTGGCACTAACACAATAAACAATAAATAATAAAAAAAAAATATATGTTAAAACACTACTAACAACAAAACATGCCCCCCCAAAACACATAATAAAGCAATATATACCACAGACCCCACAACGCAGCTATATAACTCACCCCACACAAGGGCGGAGGGTGGGCTGAGCAGGAAGGCTAGGAATAGGTGGCTCAAGGACCGAGAGCGGGATCTTCCAGAAGGGGTAGGGATAGGTGGCTAAGGATGTGGGGGGCAACACTCTGAACGGAGGGGATAGGGGTTGGGAGAAGAGGAGGAAGAGGGAGCCCACAAAAGGGGACTAGGGGGTAATACTTTATATAGTTTAGAGAAGGGGGGCCCAGCGGCTTATAAAGTAAAGAGGGGTTATATAAGGGCAGACCAAGAGGGGGAGGGGGATAAGGTAGTAGGGGTAGGGGAAGGAAGGGCTGGTCTTAAATCAATGGTATCTCATATACAGGGAAGGCCACCTTAGGCAACAAGGAGCTGGAGGTTCAGGAAAATCCCCCGGGGTATCGGCTGAAGTCGGGGAGAGGGTTGAGGTGGACAGTGCGTAAGGTTATGGGGTTCCCAAGGTTCTAAAAGGACAAGGGACGTTTCTCAATATGTATTTTAAAGGGCCATGCAGAGTATGGGTCTAGGGGTTGAGGCAGGAGTTATATGGTTTACATGGTTGTATGGTTATATGGTTTAACATGTAGTTTCTGAAAGACAATTATAAGTGGACGCCGGCCCGGACTGAGGTCTGGTCATTGTCATGCGTCTGCACACTCGGGTCGGGGCTAATGCCCAGGATCCCAAGAAAGTCCTTGGGAAGGGAGTGAGTGGAATCTCCCAACTGGTAGGAGGAGGTCCGGGGAGGGCTCAGCTCCATTTCCACAACCCAAAGGCTAGGGAGGAGCAATGGTCACGGACCATTGAATTCCTTCCCACCTTGTTTATTTTTCCTTGTGTGTCTTCTGTACCCTCTGTGTCCTCCTGTCCAGATCCCTTCCTCTGCCTAAGTGGTGCAACATCAAGGCTTGGTGAACTACTAAACACTGCGGGGCGGCTGAAACTCTCCAGCAACAAACCAACTTTTCCCGTAGACACACCGCTGACGAGAGGTGAGAACACCCACCCACCATGATGCTGACGTTTATCTCACATAATGCCAAAGGGTTAAATTGCCACCGCAAAAGAAAGGTGGCTCTCACTGATTACAAGAGGAAAGGAGCAGATATTATCCTAATTCAGGAAACCCATTTTAGCACCAGCAGCTTCCCGAAATATTTTGACAAACAATTCAAGCAGGTGTTTCTGTCTTCTGCAGAAGAGAAGAAACGCGGGGTTGCGATACACAACAGAGTGGGACTGGTGGTGGACACAATAAAGAAAGACAAGGAAAGCAGGTTCCTCTTGCTCACAGGGTCCATAAATCTTCAGCCAATAACGATTGCCGTGGTATATGCACCAAACGCCCATGAGTCTGCCTTCTATACAGCAATATTCACAGCCATCCAAAAACACGCTAAAGGCGCTCTGATAGTAGGCAGTAACTTTAATACAGTACTGAACGCGGCCCTAGACAGGTCGGGTTCCCCAAGGGTCAGATCAATATGTAGGCCTAAAGCCCTGGAACGGTGGCAGAGGGAGCTGCAGTTGGTCGATGTCTGGAGGGAATTACACCCGTTAGACAAGAACTTTACCTTATACTCACACCCACATGACTCCTTTAGCAGAATCGATTACTTCTTTGTCTATAGTAGACTGGTCCCGAAGATCTCCCATTCTGGGATTCACGATATTTCGTGGTTAGATCATGCACCCATAGAGCTAAGGTGCATGCAGATAGGGCTGAACAGACCGGGAGCAAACTGGAAACTGAATGAGTCCTTACTAAAAATACCCGAATTGCTGGAGATGGTGGGAGGGGAAATTAAACATTTCTTTAGAGAAAATGAAGGAAGAGTTCGCTCCCATATAACCCTCTGGGAGGCACATAAAGCAGCACTACGAGGGGTTCTAATTAGCATGGCGGCCAGGAGAAAAGATAGAGGAACGCAAAAATTTTGGAAAGTCAGAACGAGCTAAGGGAATTCTGGGACAAGCATAAGAGATCTCCTGATGCGGCTGCTCTCCAAAAAATTACAGATGCTCAGATTAAGTTGAATCTGCTCCTGACCTCTCAGGCCGAGAAATCGCTAAGCTGGTCAAAGAGAAAATTCTTTGAAAAAGCAAACAAGCCAGATACCTTGCTTGCCAATCTGATCAACTCTAAAATTAAGAATTATAATATTCAAACCATCAGATTACAATCGAGCATACTCTCTGGCAACCCTAAAAATATTGTAGACGAATTCAAGAAATTCTATGAAAAATTATATGATGTAGGGAAGGTGACCCGTTCCTCTGGTACCAAGGAAGCCCTGATGGATTTCTTGATGGGCGCAAATCTGCCGGGTCTGAGTGAGGAGGATAGAGAGGTACTGGGAAGGGATTTCACAACAGGGAAGTAGCGGAGGTTATCAAAAATCTGAAACCCTCTAAAGCCCCGGGTCCCGACGGTTTTTTGAATCTTTATTACAAAAAATTTAAGAAACAGTTGACTCCGTATCTTCTCCGCATGTTCAACCAAGTCTTGGGTGGCACCCCCTTTCGCCAGCACATGCTCCAAGCGTACATCTCTATCATTCACAAACAGGGTAAGGACCCACAGGACTGTAGGAACTACAGGCCAATATCCCTCATTAATTCGGACATTCAAATCTATGCTAAATTACTGGCAAATAGATTGGGTTTCATCCTACCCAAACTGGTGCACCCAGATCAAGCCGGGTTTATCCCGGGTCGACAAGCAGCTGATAATACCCGGCGAATTATTGATCTGCTAGAAATAGCCAATACAAGATCCATACCAGTTATGGCACTCAGTCTGGATTCGGAAAAGGAGTTTGACAGGATTGACTGGCCAAATTTGGAGGCCACGCTTGGATCATTCGGGCTGGGTGCAAAGTTGACAAAAGCTATCTTCTCTCTCTAAGCGGCTCCGTCGGCTAGGGTTACCCATCAGGGATTCACTTCGGACCCCTTCCAAATTAAGAGCGGACAAGGCAGGGCTGCCCGCTCTCCGCCCTCCTCTTTGCATTGTGTATGGAGCCCCTGGCGGCTCGGATACACGATAGCAAGGATATCACAGGTATTGTCATTGGAAGCCAGTCGCATATAGTGGCACTGTATGCGGATGATGTGTTCGTGACAATATCTAAACCCTTACCTCTCTACCGAACCTATTCGACTTGTTGGGGAGATTCCATAAGATCTCCGGATTCAAAATTAACCAATCTAAGTCAGACGCTATGAACATCAATTTACTCAAATCCCTGGAGAAACTGATCACCCTCAACTTCAATTTCAACTGGCAGCAGAAGCAAATCAAATACCTAGGCGTTAATGTAACCAAGGTATCCAAATTGCTGTATCAAGCTAACAACCCCAAATTGATGCAAACCCTGAGTGGGGACATTAGGAGATGGGCCACTTACAAAATTTCTTGGATAGGGAAGATCCACTGCGTCAAAATGAATCTACTCCCATGCCTTCTCTACCTTTACCAAACCCTCCCGGTGCTTTAAAGGTTGAAGGAAACCCTCTCGCTCCAATCTGAGATAGATAAATTTATCTGGGGAGGGAAAAAGGCGAGAGTGGGAAAACAGATCATGCGCAGGCAGACAGGGGCAGGTGGGCTAGTGGTACCTTGCTTGTTGTCCTATTACAAGGTGGCCCAATTATGCAAAATTGTGCAATGGCACACTAACCCGGACTCGAAAAGATGGGTCGCTTTAGAAGAGGAACTATGCTCCCCTGTAAAGCTGGAACATTTAATTTGGCTCCCCAAAAAGGTGAGGTTAGGCGCCAAATTGCCGCTATCCTCAATGACCAACTCGCTCTCGGTGTGGGAGGCCACCAGGCTCAAATGCAAATTGACCCATAAATTATCAGGAATGACCCCACTGTGGGGAAACCCATCATTTGCTCCGGGTCTGTCACGGGCGGAATTTTCTATCTGGCAACACAAACACATTAATAAACTAGTGGATCTGGAGGACAGAAGAGGCATACAAACTTTTGATCTACTTAAATCTAGCAAAAATATCCCCAATGCCGAGTTCTTTAGATACCTCCAGATCAGAGAATTTTATCAGACATTTCAGCCCCAAACCCAATTAACGAACTTTGAAAAGCTCTGTCGATCAGGGACATCCACAAAGGGACTTACATCACAGATGTACAAGGAGGTGACCGGTTCTGGCTCAACCGTGACGGAAAAATCAGGGTACATGACTAAATGGGCGACTGACCTAGGGGTGGAATTCGACTTAGAGGAGTAAACAAAAATTGTTTTGGCAGCTTCCAAAAGCTCCATATGCACGACCTTAAGGGAGAACGCATATAAAGTTATGATGCGGTGGTATCACCCCCCCATAAAATTGGCCAAATTTCTGCCAAGTTACTCCCCATTGTGTCCAAGACAATGTGGACAGCAAGCAGACCTGTTGCACATGCTGTGGTCTTGCCCCCAAATCGCCCCGGTCTGGGACTCAATTAAAGATTGGCTAAACAGAATCCTAGATACGCACATCCCGTTAGACCCATGGTTGTTTCTCCTCAACAGGCCACATCCGGGCCTCTCCAAAAAGAAGAATAAGTTAGTGGCGTACTTTGTGACAGCGGTACGTAGGGAGATCGCAACACGCTGGAAACAGAATGAGATTCCAGTAATTGCTAAAATTCGGAATAGAATTTGGACAGTTTGCCAGATGGAGAAATTGACAAGTTTGGTCAATGACACTGGTGCAAATTATCTAAAAGTCTGGTCACCATGGTTGGCCAAGACAGATATACCGGGGGTGGAAAAGTTCACGATATGGCAATAATAAGAGCAAGTGCATTCTCCCTTGATGACGTTGTGCTAGGACGAATTGACTGGACAGGTTAGGGAGCCGCAGACACAGTTAGACAAAAACATACGGACGAGACATCTGAAGGGAACCCGACCACCTCAAAAGCAGTGACCCAGTGGACACGGAGCATCCAACGGAACCACGGCAAGAGGACCCCCCAACCCACCACACCTTTTTCTCCCCTGGTTTGGTGGTTTGAGTTTTTGTCTGTTTGTCTGTCTGTCTACCCTGTTTGTCTTGTATTCACCTGTTGAGAGTATTCATACATGGATAACCTCTAGCAGGTTGTAACTGTTCTTTATTGCAATTGTATGCTATGTATGTACACCATGCAAGTAATTAATAAAATTAAAGTTGAAAAAAAAAAATGAATTAAATCAAATAACATATGCACCAAAGTCTCCTCTCATGTATAAGCACTCCTACACAAAAATAAAGGTAGGGTGATAGAGGCTAAATGGTGCAATCAGCCAGGGTGAGAAGACCCACCAATTCAGTGAATAGCTCAAGTAGTAGATAAATAGTGCTAACAATTGAGATGGGACAATTCCTAAACAAATAACTATTTGATTTAATTAATTTTTTAACCTTCTTACACACACTTTCGGTAATATATTTTTTAAGTAATTAATAATAAAAGTTATATCTTAACTACTGGTGTGCATTTAAGTGAATTTTTTTGGGGGTACAATCACTTTGTACTCTTCATTTTTTACTGATTCACTTTTCAGTTCACAGTTTGCACCCATCTCACAATTATCGATTGAATTTGTTTAGTTATTATTTATCATTACAATTAGTATGGTTTAGTTGATCTCTCCCTAATCCTTTCCCCCCTGTTTTTGTAATGTGACATTCCTACCTTTAAGATGACGTCACACCCTTAAAAAAAGAACCCTGTCACATGGTACAGTGTACATCATCCAATCGGATTGGGGTGTACCATTTGACACTCAAATGTGACTTCACAGGCCTTATATAAGGACTGTCCCATCTCATTTCATCTTAAGAAGTCGAAGGGACAACATCCACCCCAATGGATTACAATATACAAATGAAGATAAAGAAGAAAGAAGAACTTACTAGCTGTTGAGGAGCATTGCATCTAGTATCAAGAGTTCCCTGCTGTTGCTGCTGGACTCGGAATCGGATGTTGAAGATGTCAAAAGTAAGGAAAACATTGATTGATTGTATTTTTTTTTCATTGCGTATTGTTTTTTTAAGTTGCCCATTGACTGCCAATGTGTTTATCTATGCCCCTTTCGGGCTATAGATAAATAGAGTGACAAGCAATGCATTTTTTGGCAAATGCTTGTTTTTATTTATTTGTTATGTATTTCAGGTGGTTGTTTTATTTAATTGTTATGTATTTTTGGTGCATGTTTTTTTTTTTTTTTTTTTTGGTGCTTGGTTTTTTTAATTGTGTTTTTTGGTTGTTGGTTTTTTTTTTTTTTTAATTCTTTGTATTTTTGGTGATTGTATGTATGATGTATGTATATCTTTATTTATTTAGCTCCAAAAGTGTACTCAGCACTTCACAAAGAATACAGTACAGGAAATTATAATTATACATTAAGTATATACAAATGTTTAGGGTTCCAGATTGTACTCTACTCAGTGAAGACCCTGCACTAGCCTAAACATTTGTGGCAGTCTGTGGACATTACATTGATCTAACCCGTAAGAGACGGGACGCCTGGAGTGACATCATCAGCGCGCATTGGGTACAGCGTGGAGTAAGCCACACCACGCACTGTCAGCATTGCGGTTCCCCATTTGGAAAAGGCACGCCCAAGTGACGTCATCAGTGCACATCAGGAAACAGAGACACACAACAGCAGCATGGAGCAGGTCTCGTGTCAGCGGAATTGCGATTCCCCATCCGGTGAGACGATGATAGTCTGAGGGGAGAGAAATCCAAGAACATCCAGGGGGAGATGAGAGCCCATCTATCCTCCAGCCCAGCTGATTTCTGAGTGGTTCCATGCTGCTAGCTGTTGTGGTAACATGTCCATAACATGTCATGCCTGATATTTATTTGATTTATGTACGTGCAAAACTCACCTGCTGAATGAATTCAATACAGTATTTATATACTACACTATGAGGTCTTGAAGATAAAGTAGGAAAGAAAGAATAAAATAACCTACCTGAGGACTCATTAGCTTTTGAGGATCATTGCTTCTTTAGTCGAGAGCTTCCTGAGATCAGTGGAATCAGAGGGTGAAGACATCTAAAAGGTTGAATATATGTTATTTTATTTTTATCAGGTTTTTTCATTGTATATTTTTATTTTTATTTTTTCATTGCCCATTGATTGCTAATGTATTAATCTATGCTCCTTTAGGGCTGTACCGGATAGCACTGACAAGAAAACTGGTCGTTCATTCTTAGTGAATACCATTTTTACCCACATATTTTGGTGTGTGATAAACCAATGCAAAGTCAGGTGACAATGCACTGATATTATCACAGTTTAGTGAATCTGCCCCTATGGCTCCATTACCCCTGAGGAAGTGACAAACCTTAGTCACGAAATGCGTAGGGTGAAGCCTAAACCACTGTCAGTGCTGAGAAAGAGTTGGTGAATCTGCAGTGATATCATCGGAAGAGGAAGTTGGGTCACAGGCGGGAGGAAAGGATCCCAACTGCAGAACGCCAAACCCCATGCTGAGAATGGCAATTCTTTTAAATATGCTTAAAGACCAAAAACATTGTTGGAGACCATTGAGATTCCAGGATCCAGCCAGAGACCGGTCCAGAGCACTATATCCATTGCGTATTATTCTCCTACTAATTGTAAGTAAACATTTGTAGTTTTCATCTTTCAGCTGTGGATGACATACTGTGCAATGTTTTTTTTTTTTTTTCATTTACCTTGCAGAACAGCCTTACCTCTTTGAAGCAGATTTTGGAAGTTTCACCAGAGTACAGTACGTTGATTGGGACTGGTTTTTGGATTACCACAGGAACTGGTTTTCAGTCCATTTTTGCACCAGGGACTTTGAGATCAGCGAAACGCGTAGAGCCTGCAAGTGTGAGCTGTGAGACTAAGCCGAGAGGATCAGCTGCCGTATGCCTATCTCCTTCCCTGCGAATCCGGAAGTAGTAAAGACACCGGCGGATGTGACGTAAGACACCATCCGAAGCCATCAAGCTGTGGGAGAAACTCAAGACAGCTGGACCTTTACCTTACCTCTACGGCGTGAGATCATCTCAAGCTCACCTTCTTATGTGATGTGCCTGTTTATAATGTACACAATGTGAATACATGTATTGCTGCTATTTTATATAATTTTTATAAACGTTTTATTGGTCTGCACTAGTGGTTCTCTCCGTTGTTTTCTCTTCTCCCTGAGATTTACCACAATCGTAACCATCCACCAGAGAAGCTGTTGCCTAGCCTCCTGTTACCGCTGGTTTATATCCTACGTCTTGTAAGTAGGTTTTTCACATGAGCCAAGACTTGTTCACATTGTATTCATCTACTGTGTGCACAAGATATTTTTCTTTCTTTGTATTAGGGAGCCAGTGTTCCGACCATGTATCATATTCCAAAGATACACAAAAGTTTGGTCTCACCTTCAGGGAGGCCAATAGTATCCGGGATAGGCTCTCTTACAAGTAACTATCGGCTCGCATATAAAAGATACCACCAACACGATACAAATTTTGTCAAAGATTGATTGGAGATCTACAGTATGTACAGGTTGGCGACATTGGATGTTGCTTCCCTCTACACCAGTATCCCCAATTTGGCTGGCATCCGGACAGTGTATTATTTCCTCAGTAAGGATGGATCATTCAAAAAAGTGAATCAAGGTGCTAGCTGGTGTAGAAAAAGATTATATAGTGATATATATTTAGCTGCCTAAGTGAGGTGGAGAATCTCACAACTCCACAAAAGTGACTTACTGTAGAAAGAAAAAAGACACTCGGCACATAAGTGTTACTGATGAATTGAAGTATTGTGTTATTTGTAGTATATTATTTCTATTTGCAATTGTCTTTTCCTGGATCACTGCAAAGCGATTGTCCATCAACACAATCCCCCAGGAAACAAGAGATCGAGATCCGAAGGGGTTTCCACACTACCAAAGATACCTTGATGTGAGGAGCACACACTTGCCAGTGTGAGTATAGCTGCTATCTTTTATTAGCTTATATTCCCCCCATCACTTTGATTCCTTGGTTTTTGATCTATGGTGACTTACATTTATAGTTCATTACTAATTGAGTGTCTTTATATATACTTTGATGACTTCATCAGGGTGGAAGCCAACCTGTGGTGAAACGCATAGGGTGGGACTCCTGCGACTTACAATGCGTGTGCTTACAAGTTTGTATCTACACACTTGTTTGCCCGCGCTTGGCACAAAAATGAATCAAAGAGAAGACGCTCTACCTGCTTGGTGTACCGGCGGTATACGAGCGACGGATCAGAGCAGATCCTGGTAAAAAGCCTGAGTCACTACCGGACAATTAATCCAACTGCAGTCGGAGTGGAGAAACAATGAAATATGGAGAGCTAAGTGGCAGCTGCGGGGATCTTTGAGGTGTGAGTACAAAGCCATAAAGAAGATAACCAGGCACAGATAGATACTGCAACTGGGAGAAATCTGCAGGCATAGAAAGCAGACTCCTGTGCAAAATCGGACTGAATCCTGCGGTGGAGGTTCACGCCCTTACTGTTGGGAGTCCGTGAGTAAAAACGGTGCACATATTGTTACCGGCAAAAATACCCACCAGGTTATCCTATATGCAGTATTACATTGCCTATATTTGATCATCATCCATATCATACATCGCAGTACATCAATACTGTATCTCTGCAAGTGCAAGCAATCCAGCACTTTAAATCCAGAATTGTTTCTAAGAGGATAACATATAGAAAACTTCAGGCTACCAGGTCACAGATACCTTTGGTACAAACAACCTACACAGACTTTCAAACCAAACTCTCTGGACACAAGAGACTAATAGCACAAGTGGTGTTTATTGTGTGTCATATCAACCCAAATTGTAAATCCTAATTTGTTGTTATGACTAGAGTTAACTAGTTTAAACAGTATAAAGGGTCAATGTTATCATTATCTGGTATGGAGATGAGGCCTCTCTGCTGGCGTTTGTTGCAGATCTAAATATCAACTCTTTTAATCTACAATTCATGGCTGATTCCGCTGAAGTAGTGATTTATTTTTTAGATCTTGAAATTTAACATCAAGGAGTGGCCATATGCACCAGTACCTATTTTTTTTTTTCAAAACTTTTTTATTAGGCAGGTTATATAATTTACATACATTGAAATGCAACAGTGGCCTAATACAACATGGGTTTTTTTCTTTTTTTAGAGAGTATTAAGGATATAAAAGAGCTTCGCCAGAGGGGACGAGACCTCAAGCCCACATAGTGGACCGGCAAGAGTGAGGCTAGAAAGAGAGGGGGGGGAAAGAGGAGGAGGAGGGAAAGGGGGGGAAGGAGGAGAGTGGTCCCCCTCCCAGTGCTCGGAACTCGTACACTTGGAATGGAGGCCTTCTCTTGTGACCAAGGCCTGGTGGGGGGATTTTTATATGAAGTCAGTGGGTAAGCCAAGGCTCCCAGATTGTATAGAAGCCTTCTGTTGAGCGCTTAAGGAAAGCAGTCAGTCTCTCCATAAGCATGACTTCATTCAGCCTTTTTTTACCATTTGTAAGGAGGGGGGCGACACCTTCTTCCAGTAGGATGCGACCGCACATCTTGCCTCAGTGAGAATGAAGGATATCAATTTCCTATATGGTCGGTCAATTTCCTCTATTGGCCAGTACAGTAGGAAGGTCAGCGGATCAATGGGTATTGTGAGGTTGGTTACCTCTTCTATTAAAGTTTGCACATTGAGTCAATATTTCTGGATTCTTGGGCATGTCCACCAAATGTGGGCCATGTCTCCCCTTTGTCCGCAGCCTCTCCAACACAGATCAGAAGCCAGGGGGTAGATTTGTTTTAGTCTCACTGGAGTCAGGTACCAATGATACAGAATCTTATAAATATTTTCCTTTGTTGTGGTACATATGGAAGTTCCTGACACAGCGTTCCAGATGTCTTCCCAGTCATCTCTGTCTATAACTGTATTCAATTCCGCTGCCCATTTGAGCATGTATTCATGTGCGGGGGGGCCCGCTGGTATCTCCGTTCCAGCGTAAATTTTTGTTATTAAACCTTTTTGATGAGTGGCAACTTGGCACAACATCTCAAAGTTTGTGAGAAGGGGAAATTCTAATTTTGGGAACAGTTTTTGTAGGAAATGCCTAATTTGGAGATATTTGAAGGCGCCCAATTCTGGTGCTTCGTATTTTGGTGCGCAGATCTTGAAAGCTCAGAAGCCTTCCATTGCTCAATAAGTCGGCGATCGCTCTGATCCCTTTCGATCTAAATTGGTCAAATTGTTTAGGTTCACATCCCGGGGGGAATTTAGGATTGTTGAGAATCGGGGTGAGCTGCGAACCTGTATCTGATTTAAATTTGGTTTTACATTTTATCCAGACTTCCCAAGTATGCCTCATTTCACCTAACTCATATTTGTGCTCCAGAATGTCACCTCTATCCATGCTCCACAGACAAGCTGGCAGAAAAGGCGTTTTAGCGTAGTGGGACTCAATTTCTAACCAGCAGTGTTGGTTCGGGTCTGCATCCACACTAGCGTTTGTCTTAGTTGGGTTGCTTGGTAATATTTTGTTGTATCTGGAACTCCTAAGCCCCCTCTTGATCTTGATGGCATAAGTACCAGTACCAATTTGAAAGAGATTAATGCAAATTCTTACCTAGACTCGACCAGCAACCATCACACAAGATGGATCCAAAGTATTCCTTATAGTCAGTTTTTATGGCTTAACATAAACTATACTCAGGATTCTATGTTTTTAGAGCATTCTGACTTGGGAAAAAAAATAGTTTTCAGCAGAAGAAATATGACGTCAATATTGCAGAGAGTGGTTTCCAGCGGGCTCATAAAAAAGACAGGGATTTACTTTTGCGCCTCAAAGGTTAATGCCAAATCTTGATATAAAGTAATTATAATAAGAATAAAAAAAATTAAAATAGGATTTGTTTATGGTCATCACCTCTGTGGAGAGTGAAGATATAGAGCTATCGGTTCCTGCAGCCATTAATAATGCACATAAGGAACTCCCCACTCCTACGATATGCTCATTAAACATTTTAGTGGAGCATATCGTAGGATTACTAATTTATTGTCCCGACATTGTAAACATTATTAAAATGGATCAAATTTTAGGGCTCATTTTATCCTCAAAACCCAAGGTGATCTTCAGTGGAGCAAGAAATCTTAAAAGCCTTCTGGGCTTTGTTCAGCCACTAGGAGGTGAGGTAGGGCCATCTACGTAACTCAAAGGTTGCTTTCTGTTTTCCAAGTGCAAGGCTTGTGGTTCCGTGAGATCTTCAAAACAATTTAAATCTCACAAAACTGGAAACGAATTTGATATTGACACATTCATAAATTGTAATACCAAATTTGTAGTATATCTTCTATAATGGGATTGGGGCTTGCAGTACGTGGACAAAACTATTAGCAATTTTAAACTAAGAATATTTGAACACATTAGTAATATCAAAAATATTTTTTTTTAATCATCGGTAAAGGGAAACCGCTCACATATTTGATAGATCATTTTCACAAAGTTCAGCATTATGATTAGCGAATCCTCCATTTTATTGCCATTGAGTCCATAGTAGATGAGTTATGTCCAATAATAGGAATCTGAAGCTGCCACGTAGAGATCAGTATTGGATCTACACACTACAAACTAAATATCTACAGTATGTGGATTCAATTATGTCATCGATGTTACCCTCCCCTGCCCCTTTTTTTTTAAGTAATATCTTCCTTTACCCATTTGGGTATTGATTGCAGTATAATTTCTTTTTGTAGTATGAATTTTGTATTGTGTATTTTGCAGCAGTATTGTATTTCTTTCACATATATTTTTTATTTAATCTTGTCTCTGTATGTTTTTTCAGGGCTTTGTTGGCCTTTGTTGTTGATTCTATGACTGTTTGTTTAGTTTTAACTGAGTGACATGGAACCCACTTATTACCATCACTGCACGTTATATAATTATATACAATATTAATATTTAGATATTCCTAACTTTGGATTACTTTGATATTGGGTGTTTTTAATTAATTTAATAATTTTAATTATTTATTGGTGGTTGAAGATGCATTCATGTGAACAACGATTTAGCACCATTGACAGAGAGATCCCTTAGTTGTAGGTTTTTAGCCTTTCCTGACATGTTCAGTCAAGCATTAAATCCCTGTGCAGTCATGGTTATAAATGTATGGTAGTGTCTTGGTGACGGGATCCAAAAAGATGAAGGAGCGGGGGGCATCACAATTAATAAATAAGAGAAATAAAAAAATAGAACATAAAACAGTATTGTAAATTTGAAAATAAAAAATAAAAATCCTTAAAAGGTTATACTCACATGTGTGAGCATAGATAAGCATATCACATTCAGTGGCAACCTACAATGGGTGTTATGGTGATGTGGAGTTCTCGGATTAAAAGGGGAAAATGATTGCGCAAATACCAAATACTTTATATGTTCAAAAGATTTATATAACAATATTTAAAACAAGCCTCCAAAGTGCACACTTACAATGTGTCAATTCTTTTTAAGCAATGTACATAAAATACATATGTATTTGGACGTGGCAGCCTAACGACCTCCACGGCGCCGATCGGGACAGCTGTAAACGCCGGCTGGTGCTTCTTACGGTTATGGCCACCCGGAAAACTCTACAGCCTTAGACGGAGTTCCTCTCGATCAAGTGTTTCTCTCCTCTCCAACACTCCTCATCTCGTTCAGTGAACAAGATTCGTCAGGAGTCCTATTCTTCATCCACATCACATTGTACTTATAAAATGGATGCTTGATATAACATTGGTTGATTTTAATTGAACTACAAACCCACGGAATTTTAATTAGAGGCATTCCTTACAAAAGGGATGCCTTTAGAGTGAGAGGATACCCCCTGCCAAAGTGTTTGTAGCACGAAACACGTGAGGTTTTCTGACGTGTCGGCAGTGACGTGTGATGTCAGACACAGGACACGGCAATGATTCCAACTTCCCCCTTCCCTTACACAGCAGTGGGCGTGCAGCTTGAGCTCCGCTGCCAGCCCAGGTGAATCTGTTACTGATGGACATCAGAGTCTCCAACCGGGATCAGTTTGGTGCAAATAGTTTCAACTGCTAAAGTAATAAGTTTCATCTTAAGGAAGGGGTGATGTGGGGTAGGTGCCGTTTTTGCAAATAGCCTTGTTATATCATGTGCTGTTAACACATCATTTTTAAAATTGAGTGCATAAAGGGATTTATAATTATATTCATTCTGTTTTTTTTCTTGCGCCCCCTTCTTTTATATGTTATGTAGTGTCAATCTGCCATTTATACATTATATATTGGCTATACATTCATTGGCTAAATGTTCCAAATTCATATTGCTTTATATCAATCATGGTGACGTGAACCCCTGATGAAGCACGATGTTGTGCAAAACACATTGAGGTGCGTCATCACGTTCCGATGATGTGTACGCGTACACATAACCCACGAGGAATACATACATAATGATATGAGCCCATAGAATCTTGCAAACAAAAAAAACGTAGATAAAAGTGTATAGCACTGTCAATGCAAGATCATTTAAGTCATCAAAGGAACTGATAAGCTTTTCAAAATATTTTAATGATTACATGGGTGCCCCCCTCTTGCTGTTAGTATTCACTCTTATGATAGAGTTGCTAGCATCCACAATTAGAAAATCTGAATATTCAGGGTGTCAAGATTTGCAATGAAACCTAAAAATTTTTATTGTTTGCAGAGGACATAATTTTGCTCATGTCAAATCCACTAACGTCCCACCCTAATATACAGTCCTCCCTCTCTGAATTTGATAGTTTATAAAATGGGTATTAAATGAATACAGATAAATCTGAAGTCTTAAACCTAAACCTGGCACGTCCCAAAAATCAAATTTTTACATCTAAATTTTCACTATCAATGTAGGAAGACCCATCAAGGATATTTGAGTATATTCATAACTAAAGATTATCAATCTGTATTTAAAAACCATTAGAAAGACTTATTTACACAATTCTAAAAGGATTTGCAACTCTGGAATGAATTCCATATCTCCAGGCTCCGCCACATAACTTCAATCAAAATTAATATCCTACCCATATTGCTTTACATTTTCAGCACACTTCCGGTATCAATCCCACCCAAAAACATAAAAGTCCTAAAGATCCAGATAATATAATTTATCTGGCAGGACAAGAACCCAAGTTCAGCCCTGTTTTCTCCAAAGTTAGGAGGGGGTCTAGCATTTCCAGACATTAAAAGATACTACCTCGCCTCAAAATTAAGACAAATTAAATATTGGCACTCAGTCCCAATGCTGGTTTGATATTGAGTCCTCATTGGGTCTATTTACCCTCTCTCCTCTAGTTAAACAAGGATAAAATAATTTCATATACAATATCTTTATCTGAAATTTTAATATGGTAAGGTACCTGTACTGAGGTATACTATACTAAACATACCAGTCTGTTGAGGGTTATAGGGTATGTAGAATCTAATCCATTTTCTCTTTGCGGATTCAACTTGCCAGCTGAATTGCTGGTGTCAGAAATAAACCTGTGAAATCAATTAAACATTTGGCATGTATTTATTATTTCCTATGGTATATGTAATCCAAAATTATTGTGTCAGGCAGATATTATTGATTACATGTTGCCATCACTATACCAAAGTGTGTTTATATGTAGATAAGATATATATTGCAGGATAATGAATAATTAGGGCAGGGATAGATGAAATTGCCATGATAATATGTATGTTAGTATGTAAATGTAGCATTGATATTTACATATTTATCATTTTGTAACTGAAATATATGTATAGAAGTGTAACCTTTGTCTTTGACCTCAATAATGGGAACTTGATATGGACAAATGACACCAGTATTTTTTAGTGGGAATAGCTATTAACCCCTTTGACAATATTATATGGTAAATTGTGAAATTAATTATTATTAGTATTATTATTATTATTATTTAATTGCATTGTTATATTCCACTAAAATGACCACAACGGTCATTTACTATATCATCAAATATGTAAAGAACCCGTCTATTTTTTCACTTAATTGTTTTACCCAAGATATATTACCAAGAAAGGTTCCAGTTCTTCTCTATTTACTGTATTATTTTTTGGGATGTATATATTATGTATGGATGGATGAGTTTGACATCCAAACTTCACAAACTTCACAAAAATAACAATGTCATCTGCAAATCGTAGGTGACTCAGGTATTCAAAGTTGATTTTGATTCATTTTTCTTCCCAATTCAATGTCCTGGACAATTCTTCAAATGTTGCTGTGAAAAACTTTGGTGTCACACTCCCTTGATGATCTTTATCTTGCTTCATGTTATCTAATCGTTGGTGTCATTCTCAAATGTTCCTAATAATATGAATGTACGCTTCATCAACACTTTTATTTCTTAATGCCATTACAACATCTGAGGTGTAAACATAACCATATGCTTTTTCGGAATCTATTAATTCCAAATGAGTGGTTGATTGTATTCATTACTTGGAGAAACCACTTCTAATATGACATGGATGATGTCGATTGTGTTATAGCCACTGCAAAATCCATCTTGTTCTCTATGCAAAGCAAAGTGTAAACATCTTGTGTGATTGGAAGTAGTCGGAATGATCTGTAGTTATTGATGGTGAATCAATGATGGTTTCTTCTCGCTCTTCCTCTGCTGGATTATGCTCTGCGTTATACAGTATGTGTTCTTGTACAATTTCAAGCAAAAGTCCTAAACTCTCTTTATGAGCAATGCAGATTAATGTTACAAAAGATGGTTTAAAAAATACAAAGACAAAGGGGCCTATTCTAGTAGCTCCAATGTTGTCATGTTCAGAAGTAGCAGAATAAAACGATATTGTCTATTGCAAACCATTTCTTCTAAACTGCATCTAAAAAAAAAATGACAAACCGCACGGTTTAACAGGCAAAACGCCCGAATTGTACTTGCTTTAGAAGTGCAATGACCTGAGTTGGTGCTAACTCCATCCCCAGCCTGATTTATGGGTTTTGCTCTCTCAGAAAAACCCATATTTCAGACTGTAGATGTAACTCGCAATACCAATGTCGTTACTCTTTAGGTGGTGTTAAAAAAACAAGTATTTTAGAAGCAATTTGCAATATGGAGTTGTGAAAATAGCAGTTGTTGGCAAAACAAAATCGATTTTCGCCCTTTTTTGACAAACCGATCGGATTGGGAGCAAGAGTGACAGTGCATCTTAAAAAAAAAACGTGATTTGGGCATGTTTACAGAATAGCAAAATGTATGAATACGCTACTAAAGACACGTTAAGTTCCATTTCAGAGCTACTAGAATAGGCCCCAAAGTAGTAAAATAGCAGAATAAAATAATTGAATTAAAACTTTTTAAACTACCGTCCTAAAAAAGGTTTTGAAAAAAGACACAGTTGAGCCAAGTTCTAAAATACAGAACATCCCATTTTATTGTATTTATTTATTCATATACTGTATTTATTTCTTTATGGCTGCTTTTATCAGCTTCGATCTTCAAGTATTTTCAATTTCTCAGTTCAAAAGAAAGGTTATTTAGTTAAATATGTAGATACATAGAAGTAGTTGGTGATTTACAAGCTTACTGTTTCAATTTACAAAGGGCTTAGAGCCGAGAAAGGCTAAATAAAAGGAAATGCATGAATTAATTCAGTAGGGAAGATTAAAAGTATGTGATTTTGTATTTTTATTTGTGTTCCTGGAAGCTGTGCATCATAAAGATGTGTACAGAACATCAAAGATGCATTCAAAGGTGATTATACCAAACATGTTCACGTTCAAAGCCGGCTGTCAGAGATTGCACCTTTGATAACATATTTAAAAATACTTTTAAGAATGTAAATACTTGTAATGTTTTCTGTGAGTTGATTGAAAATAAAACACAAAATGGATTGTCTCGTAAAATGATGCTTTTATTTAGATATCTTTTGTTTTTCTCCAGGAAAATCAAAGGGCAGCACAAATTAGGCAGATAGTTTCAGGGCAGGATTTGTGATGGTGGTATGTGATTATGTTGGCACTTTAAGTGTTAATGAAGTGATGTCAAGGTACAGGGGATTCACAGTAAGAGTTAGCACCATGTCCACAGGTCGACCATAAAAATAGAAGATTCCATTATTCTTCAGGTTCCCTAGAGGAAGTAAGGTCTCTAGCATCATTACCAGGACAAAATCTGAGTTTCGTAGCTTTTCCTAATTTCCTTCTAGTAATTATAGGTCAAGCACTCCTTTGTAAATTATCAAACCTTTGTTCTTATCAAAAATGAATAGCTGAGAATAAAATTATGAAAAGACTCCTCAGAAAAAAAAAAATCAATTAGAAAGCTAAGCTAATTTGCTATGACCAAAGACTTTCAAGCATACTGACGGTGCTCTATTATGCAGTCATTCGGGCTTTTTCAAATTAGTTATGTTAATGTCCTGTGAGTGAATGTAACACTTAGATAGGACAAGATTTCTGCAATTAATTTCTGCAGTCAGTGGAGAGACAAGCACATTTATTTTTCCCCTCTCTGGGAATTGGTAGTGGAAGGTGTGAGGTGGTGAAAGTGCATTTAGGGATGAAGTACAAGCTAAACACAAGCTCTAAATAAAGCAGAAACAATGGGAGCCAATGCCTCCTCATTCATTCAACTGACAATGTTTTGCAGCTTAAACCTGTTTTATTAATTATGTTTGACATTTCCTTAATTAGTTTCATTTACACCAAATCAATCCCTACTGCTGTATGGCATCATTCATCATTTTGAAAAATTTGCATACTGAGTGCTGACTTTTTCTACTTAATTATACATTAAAAGTGTCAAGCGTGCTTGCTGCCTGGCATTATCTGCAGCAGAAAGGTTTGTGGATGGACTGTGATGACATTAATCATTAACAGGCACCAAGTGTTGCTGGGTAATATCTGGAGAGTAGAATGACTGTGGGTTTAATGTTAGAGAGCATAAGTGTTTTTTTTGTTTTTTTTAATGACCCACTGAAAACCAAAATAAATGACCTAAAACATATGGTCTAATGAAATTCGGGAATTTTGGTATTTTTATTTTGAATACAAACTGTTAATGTTCACACTCTTAACCTAGCACGTAATCACAAATACAGGAATAGGTTTTATCATTTTAAAAATGTAACAGATTTAAGCAAATGGACACTTTCTATGTTTGCCTTTCCTTTCGTAACACTAATTTATGAGTTTGTGTCAGGATTTTAACACACTCTTACTGTAGTTGTAACGGCATATTAAGGTATGTTTTCATCTTAATACACACTAGTTCAAAGTTCGAGCTTTTTGTTTCGTGGAGTAAAGTATATTTTTGAAAGTTGTGATACCTTTAAATGGATTAACATGTGCGTTCTAGATCATATAACATAGAGCGCTCACACAAGTCCCTGAAGTGCACATGAAGAAGTGATCTGTGAGTTGTTTAAAACTATAATTGAATATATGAAGAACTCTGATGTTGATTCATATTTGGTCCATTCAATATCTAAATATTTTGTAATACATAGTAAATATAAAAACTAAAATATATTTTTGTCACTTATTTCCATATCCTTAATGGTCAATAATTTGGATGCATTTTGCAAGTCTGGTCAGTTTTCTACATTTAGAGATTCAGTATACTGTATCTAACGTGCTGTTGTTTCGCTTACCTTTTAAGTTTCACTCCATATACTATAATTCTGACATTATTACATGGGAACTAATACAATATAAGAATTATTCAAATGAATTGAAATCACGTATTTAAACAATGTCAGGAATAAAAAATGTTTGATTTATTGATTAGAAATGTTATGCTGGACTCATATGAGGGACGTTTTATGGAAGAAAACAAAATGTGAATATGGGCAAAATTGTGGGGTTGCCTCCAGTCACCTACATTGCAGATAAACTGCTTGAATTTCTCTACAAAATCAATGCTAACATTGTTTTCTTAAGTGTCTGAAAGGTAAGAATATTGATTTTGTATGTGGGAAATGTTGGTTGACAGAAAATATTTTTTTCCCCTCTCATATGGAATCAAACCTATTATCTTTAGCATCATTGGAATCATTAGGGATCATTTTGAGTAGGGAAATTCAATGTTGTATATTTGGCAAGCTTTTAAGGCCCAGACTAACTGAAGGTTTTTAAGCATTAGCAGATTTAACTCTGATTTAAATAAATATGAGTTAGGCATACTAAAGCTTAACACCCTTCAGTGAGTCTAGGTCAAAGATTTTTTTTAAATTATTTTCCTGATAAAATGTTTCTAACAGAAAATGTTCACATCTGCATAAGCAAAAAAATATATATAAAATATGTAAATGCACACTATTAATGAAGCAATCAATAAAAAAAATGGAAACCAAAGCAAAATATTACATATGTATCACTATGTTTTATTTGTCATACATTTCTTTTAGGAATCAGGCAACTTGTATAAATGCATACTTTGCATTATGACATTCAAAAGTTGAGTTCCTGAATGGCATTGTAAGCTCAATTCCTGTAGTCAGGTTGCAATCCATCCCAATAACTTAAACAATGTTATACTCCCTGTAGAGCCAATATCTGCAGTATTGATCACTTGATGCAGACTTTTTTGACCGATGTCCAACTGCGCCTAGCTTGAAGTGGAAGCTTTGCAGTTTGAGCAGAACCACAGGAGAGGTCTAGCTGTCAAATACAAGTTACACTTGTGGGGACTTCACAAAGATAATTTACTCCATTTCAAGCCAAAACAACAACATTATATTGCTGCTGGCACTCTCCAGAGTAATATTATAAATACAAACTAGCCTGCATAAAAATAAGATCAAATCTGATATCTTGAACTGCTGAGGGATAACTCAGCACCATGGCAGGTCCTTCAAGGGTAAAAATATAGGTCCTGCATATTGCTAAACAGGGTCTGCCTAACATCATCAAATGAAACAAGAACAAGGCGCCCACATCTCGTAAATAAAGTGCTCCACTAGGAAGAGAAAAGGAAAGAAGTACTTTCAAAAGGTGTTGCCTCTATCCTTTCTAAAAGCCAAAACACTCTATGCTCACATCAAGACAATACTGTAGGTGTAAAGGAGGAGGCAATGTTTCCCTTCCCCCTACATTTTCCTCTGCAGAATTATCATCAAAATATATTGGCACAACTGACTTACCAGCCTGTTTATTTTAAATGATATATGTGTTACCTCCTCCTCTCATTGTTTCCTGATGCACAGTACAAAAAATGCATTAATCTAACCCTAAATCAGCCATATCGGGGTGGATAATTAAGTTTTCATCAAAGGAGCAAGGCCCCATTCCTCATATAGTAAGGGCATTTGGTAGAAGAGGCCGGGTTGGGCTAGCACATTTGTCTTCAGTAGTTGCATTTGATAGTGTCACTGAAAGAATGTGGTTCTTAGAGAGAAAAAAAATAGCAATTCCAAGCATTTCCTTTTTATCAGTTAATTCACTGAGTTTAGACAAGAATTTGAAATCAACATTATTAGCCATAAGTTTTTGATACTGTATTTTGGTTTATTTATTTATAAGATTTTACTCTCCAGTTCACTTTAATTGGTCATTATCAGTGCTCTAATTTTCTTTGTATAATTGTAGTACAATGTCCTGGTATCCACAAATGCACAGAAGGAAAAATAGTCTAGATAGCACATATACAGTATGTAATCATTAAAAAATGTTTATTGTTGGTTCGGTAAAAGGTTTAGATTGTGATGAAAATAATCTAAGCATGGGAGCTGAATAATATTTTTTCATTTAACCTATTATACTATTTTGTTCTGATTGCTTTATCTATGGTGGTATTACTGTGTATGTTAGTAGCATAAGATCTATAAATAGTAGAAACATATACTCTCTGCCCTTTATCACATTACTTCCTAAATTGTACTAACATGCAGATACATTGCAATAACAACTATAGTACTGTGATACAAAGGACCACATCTACTTTATTTTTCAATCATCAAGTAAGATACATAAAGCTTGACCCCCTGCAGACGCACTTACTAGAATTCTCTCCTACTGTCTCTATACGTTCCCCTACCTATCAATTAGATTGTAAGCTCCTCGGAGCAGGGACTCCTCTTCCTTAATGTTACTTTTATGTCTGAAGCACTTATTCCCATGACCTGTTATTTATATTATTTGTTATTTATATGATAACAACATGTATTACTAGTGCGAAGCGCTATGTACATTTATGGCGCTATATAAATAAAGACATACAATACAATATCATTTTGAAAAGAAAATCCCAATAAAAATGTATTTGCAGAAAGAAGACATGAGAAATCTGTATTTATAGATAGTTTAGTATACAAGAGTTCAAACAGATTTCTTGACAGCTTGATGAGAATCACACAAATTAATTTGCAAAAGAATCCTAGACAATATTTCTGTATTTTGTAATTACTTATAGCTGCAGTTCATGTTGCTGTATTAATATATATATATATATATATATATATATATATATATATATATATATATATATATATATATATATACTGTATATACAGTATGTATATATATATTTATATATATATATATATTGCATCAATACAAATATAATAAAATATATATATATATATAATATATATAATATAATATATATAAATATATAATATATATATAATATATATATAATATAATAATATATATAAATATAATAAAATATATATACTGTATATACAGTATATATATATATATATATATATATATATATATATATATATATATATATATTGCATCAATACAATCTGCACACTAACAAGTGATTAGCTAAGTTGCAGATCGATCCGTTCTCCTATTATCGATCGGGTATTTAATTCAGATCTTGCACAGCATTGTGGGCCATGTAGTCCAGCAATATTATGTGACTGGGCAATTACTAGATAAGATTGGTACACTACTAGAGAGAGGGCAGGGTTCAAGAGCCAGGGCCTATCAGAAAAGGAAAGGGGGTTGTCACTTTGGAAATGCTTCATACATTAGAAACATTAAAAATGTCTTTAAAACATTATTTTTTTAAATGCTACAAGTATTTTCTCATAGTACAGAACTGATTTATTAAAAAAACACACATGTAGGATATTGCTTGAACTGCTGCTTTAAAGAGTTAGACTTTTCATAAACTTGGTGTAGAGCATTACCTTATTAATAGATAATAAGTAGAGATGCTCACTTGCCCTGGTGTTTTTGTTTTTGTTCTGGTTTTGGATTATGGGGGAATATCTGATTTTGTTCATTATATTCAACCAGGCACCACAGCGACACGCATGCGAAGCACGCTGCTACTGTATGTGCAATAATTAATATTGAATATTGTCTCTTTCTTTAAAGGCCGAGATGCCCAAGAGCTAGCCAGTTCGAAGAAAAAAAAATCAAATTTAGAAAATGAGACTTTGTATTTTTGTATTATTCATTTTTACTTTATTAGCGTTTTCAAATAAAACATTTCATTCCCTAAAAATACATTTTGGTGTGTTCACGTTTTTTACTCTTTAGAGTTCAATTAAATACACATAAAGTACATACATCTGTGTGATATCGAATCGTGCACACATGAATGGGAATACTGTAAGTGGCGGGTTGCATTGCAGTTAGATTTTTAGACACAATAACTCACGATCACTGACACGTTTCTGGACGATTTTGCAGACAACGCTAAATTTCCTTTTCTGCCCTCTTTCAAATTCCGGGTAAACCATGGGCAAAATTAAGAATGCACGCTGTGTGAGGGAAGAGCAGCGGAGGATGCCGGACGGGACCCGCAAAGAGAGAGGGCCCAAACCAAAAGTTCCCTCTGTAGGGACTTAGTTGAAAGTTACTTGTATATGTGTGGCAAGCCTTAATTTACTGGCCTATAAGCTGTAATAGGATGTGTGTGTACTGTATGTGTTGTCATGAAGGGAGCAAGTACAAAAGAACAAAGGGATCCAAAAATTTGCACATATTTACAGGAGATTCACCCCATACTTAAACCAATTTTATTGATCCGTAGCTCAAACCACAGACAGGGTAAATCACTATTTTCCACAATGATAATCACTAATAACCAATTACATCAATAAAAGCAGATTCCCATCGCAATTAGGGGCCCGCTTAGACAGAGAAATAGCCTCTGGAGGAAATCTCACACTCTCGCAGACTTCCTTCTCTAAACATTTATGCTTTCGTGTTTCAACTCTGCCCTCACTCAGACTAAACAAGTCTACTTTTTTTCACTAAACAACACACACTAGTCTAACCCATGCCCACTCTTCTCTGTCTTTGACACCCTACTCAGACTAATCTCCCCACTCTCCCCATCTCTGAGGAGATCTCTCTCTGGTATATCATTTTGTTTACCCTTAGTGCAGCTACCAATTCTACCTATTAGGTACTGTAGAGCGAGTATATCCTTGTGTTTTTTGTTTGTTAACAATGTTCCATAACATAAATAGTTGCACTTTCATTGGAGAACAATCTAGTTGTAGCCGGGTCCCCCTCTGCTCGGCGACCCCCCCTCGTTACCTCCGTGCCAGGAGCAATGGCGAGTGCTGCCGGCGCCATGCGGCAGACCCGCCAGAGGTTCTGGAGGGTGGGGGCCGAGCAGGGAGTGCTCCGGTGCGCCGGAGAGCCCGCGGCGGCACAACAAGGCAGGGCGCCACCATATCGATCCTCGCGCATGCGCAGTGCGGCAGGTAGCGGCGGCGGCCCCTAGAGTGCTCGCGCATGCGCAGTGATCACATGAACGGCACGGCCAATCAGCAGAGGGCTTACAACAGGGACTACATCTCCCGTGAGCCTCAGGAGCACCCCACGTGACCCCAGGGAGCCAATAGGGCTACAGCATCTCCCTGCAGAGGAGAATAGATACTTTCGCGGGGTTTGGAGCACGTTAGTCGGCATCAGGAGCAGCTAGGGGAAGGAGGTAGGGTGCAGGAGTCAGTGACTCCCTGCACTAGGCCAGCAGCCCCCAAGGCCCCAGATAGCCCTGAGTCACCAGTAGTATTGAGTGTTGTAGGGACAGGCCCCAGGTTAGGGACCCTGCCCCTTACTACCCAGAGTCAGTTAGGGACATAGCGGATGCTGCGCGTGCATCCAGAGGTTTGGGCTCAGACCTCCGCTGCAGCAGCCATCCGGGTGGGATCGCCCCGGACGATAGTTCCTGTATTCGTCAGCCTTCGGATCCTTTGTGAAGCTCGTTGGCAGGTCCGGGCACTGGAGTGCTCGGCAGGTAACATTCACCAAGTGCACCAACGATCCTACATATATATTATATTCATACGGGACTAGTGGCTGCGCAGTCACACATATCATCTCCCTTTAAGGGTGCGGGACATATTGTGTGGGGTTACTGGACACGGGGTGGGATCACCCGGTGCAGGTGGGAGCGTCCTGCGAGATGCAGTAGTTAGTGTCTCCTCTAGAGAGGGACACCTGTTGATATCTGAATAAGTATTGCTACAGTCAAGTCATTTGGTTATTTTACATGCGGTGTGTGGAGTGATATATATATTTGTCCTGCGAGGAACCACTCCTCTGGCGGGAGCCATCGCAGGTGGAGGCGTTGCACCACGAGATTGTGTTATATGTATGTACCCCAGGCTCCCCGAGCAGAGGCTTAGGCTCCTGAGAGCCACACAGGTATACACAGCAGGTAGTAGCGTCTGTATTCACAGGAATACCCATTACATAGTCTTGAAAAATATGGTGATTAGCAGTCGGCATAACAATGATACAACAGCAGGACATATTGTGTCCCTAGTTCATCAAAACGGTAATGTCTCATAATTGAACTGCTGTATGGACAAGAGTTGGAGCGCATTTCCTCACTCTTGTCCATAGTTTTCTGACAGACCATGTGGAAGGACTCTTTGAAGAAGCAGCACCTCAAAACCTAAAGAGGTTGTATTACCTATTTGTTTTTTCACTAATTAGCAATTCATTCTTAACTGATTTGCACCATCACTTATGGTTATTTATTCTAAGGATTGATGCACTTTGATTTTGTTTTTTATCCCATAAATTAACAAAGCGTTAATCAGTATGTCAACCACACATTATATAAGTTATGGTGGGTAAAAAGAGTGACCTCCACCATAGAATGTACAGTAAATCAGTATGTCAGAATAGTATACAGTAGCATCTTGAATTGTCCGATGATAACCAAGCATTATCTAGAGTATATTGCAAAAGTACATTTAATATCTGTAGAAACCAAAATAGATGGAACCTCCAAGTCGTATCATAGGAAGCAGCTATAGTTAAAATCTTCATTTGGTCTACGTGGTGAAACTGTATCAAGTATGAAGAATCATTTGGCCTCCCTCTGTTACAATCTTCTCTTAACATCACCACCTCTGGTGGATTTAAGAACACAGTCAATTAACATATACTTTAGTGTGGATAGCTGATGACCCTTGTCCAAAAAAATGCCGCTGGTTTGTCAGACACCTCTGGCAATTGATGTGTATATTGACCTAAGTTCGTTTAACTGCTATTTGTATTGTCAATCCATCTTGCCAATGTAGACCAAGCTTAATTATTTATTTATTTATTATTTATTTATTTATTTATAAAATATATTACCAGGAAGTAATACATTGAGAGTTACCTCTTTTTTCAAGTATGTCCTGGGTGGTTTTTTGCATTGGTGGACCTTCATAAGACACAGCCTGAGTGAGGGTGTCAGCTACTGCTTTAAGGTCCTCTTTATGCACAATAGCAATATGTAAACGACTGATTTGCATAGTTATTGGAAGAGTATGATTGGGACCATTAATGATTTGTTTAACTGTGTTCAAAAATGATGTACTGTCCATAAGGTAACTAGGAATATTTTGCACATGTGGTTTTAACCATTAATCCAAGTATTGTACAGTAAAAGTGGCTCACAAAACAATCGACATGCTGATATGATGGGACAACCTGGAGGTTCAAATAGTGCTTTATCAAGTTTGGGCAACGTACTGTATATATAATGGATTGTATTTTGTGTAAGAAATTGTGCTGTATTGGAATTAATCCAACCTTGCTGTAAACCTAAACTGAGTGCATTAATTTACTTTTTGAATGTTAACGTGGGGTCGTTTGTTAATGGTCTGTAAGCTGTCTTGTAATTTAGTTGTTTTAGAATTTATTTTCTATTGTCTGAATAGTTTTGGATCACAATACCTCTGCCCTTGTCTGTGAGGTGGATAACTATGTTTTTATTATGCACTAGATTAGCTTTGTATACTAGTAGAGACTAGTGGTGTTGAACCAACTGGAAATGATTAAGAGATCTAATGGTGCCAGGATCTCTATGCCTGGTCAATCACTTTATCTAATAACGTGGCAATGTAACAGTGTTCAACAACTGGAAATTATTGGCAATGGCAATGTTGTATTACTAGTAGAATGGTGCTATTTGTATGCCAATTTTTTACGCAACACCGGTTTAATATATCGGTGTAAAAAAAACAACTGGAAATTGCTGGCCAGTCGTGTACAGTATATTACGAGCAGAGTAATTGAAACTAAGTAGAGAGAACAGTAAGATAGTGCTATGTATATCTGACAAGTAGTAAATGTAATTTCATTATTGTTAAATTATAATTTCATATATGTATTATATTATAATATATACTCATATATAGTATGTAATTGTAGAGAAGAGATTGTAGACCGTGCATAACTTCTGTATAATTCCTGTGTGTCTCTCTTTCTGCCTCTTTGAAGATGATCTGATCAGTGCATTTCTCTGTCCCTGCCACTCTGTTTGGTTTCTATCTCTCTTTGCACCATCAAAGCACAATCCACTGTATCAAGCCGAACTCCATGATAGCTGTCATTAAAATCAATGGTGGATATTGTCAAATCAGGATCAATACAGCGGATCACACTTTGATAACTTCATGGCTTTGTTTTTGACTACCCTTTCCTCACCTTTGTTTCTGTGAAAGCACACCTGAAAAGAAGCCAGAATCATCATACAACTGGCAAAGAAATACTAGCTTCCAATTTTCCAAGTATATGCACTGTGGGAAGACGTCCTCGCAGATGGGTCAGTAAGACGCTAGATACGATGGGAAACTTTAAACTGTAGTGGTTTATTAGCCACAACCAAATAAAGTACGGGTGCACTGTCCCTTTAAGAAACCAAATTATAGAAAATAAAACCTATTCCCGTTAGCGAAACTAACTCAACTTCTTGAGCCCTTACTAACAGGGCAGTCAACTAATCTGGTTATGCCCAAAACATGTGCTCCACAAAGTATAACAATAAAGTATAACAATAAAGTCTTATCTGTATTGTAGCTCCAATAGCAAACAGGAACGCCGGTTCCGGGGAGCAGGATGTGTCCAGCTCGCAGCAATCTTTATCTTTATCCTGGGTTGGGTTCCCAGCTGGTCCCAGCCGCAAAGCTCCTCGCAGGACTGGGGGACCAGAGGCTGTGTCCAGCAACACCTTGTGTGAGCTTTTTAAACCTGCAGTCTCTCAGGCATCCTGCTTAATTAGGCTGCAGGTGTATGCAGTTCTCCATCTGTAGGTTAACTGGTTTAGTGCTGGAAAGTACACACATCCTCCATTCCAGCTTACTGAGTCAGTGACTCTGTCACAGCACCAACATAAACTCACACAGACAGTGAATTGGATGATCTCTACAATGAAATAAACCAACTTAACAATAAAGGAATTTGGAACATCGAGATCATTATGACAGATTTCAATGCAAAGATTGGTGCATAGCAGAAAGACATAGCATACACTGGACAATATGGTTAGAGTATGTCAACAGAAATGTGGAAAACAAATACTTTGCATGTTACCTTGGCTCCTCCATTTGTGAAGTATTCTGGTGGTAAAAGGATTGGCTCTACATTTATGAAAAACAAAGAACAATTCCTGCGCTCCTACCAATTTTGGCTAAAATATACTAATGACATTTTTACATTTAGAACCTTAGTATGTGTAACAAAGGAACTATTTGGTTGCATCTTTTCATCAAAACATGATTCAAGCCTGCCAATCTCATCAAGGTTTAGCAGGTACCCTCACAAAATATATGCAATTTCTTAATGTCCCATGGACTAAACTTTGTGAAGTATTTGAAAGTGCCCTGAAGAGGTTAAATAAATTAAGCATATGCTTATTTGTGATTTACTGCAATTAAAAGTTGGCCAAAGCCAGTAGAAAAATTCCTTTATTATAACAGTAAATTGTAGGTGCACAAATACCCTAGTGTAAAATATTAAAACTTACTTCTTTCTGTCAGCCATAAACAATCACCTATTCTTCAGTGGAGGGTGAAGTGTAGACTGACAATGAGGTGTATAATACCTTTATACTAATTAGAGAATTGGTAGGAGCTCTATCCTGAAGGGATATTTTAGCCCGACTGGGATAAGCGCAGGAATTGTTCTTTGTTTTCCATAACAGGAATGTGGAGACAGATTGATATCATTATAATGTAAAACCTTCTACATAAAGGATTCCATCTCCAAGAAAAATCCAACTAGAAAATTGACATACAGTATAGTGGTCGCAATAGAATCAAGAATGATATCGATATCGCTGCTAACAAGAAATACGTGATTGAAGACTGCATAATCCTTAACCACGTAGATACAAAGTTATCATTAGTTCACTACAAGTTACATCTTAATGCGAAGATGCAAATAATAAAACTGATTGAAAAGACAAAAACATCAAGAACCTCAGTAATAACAGCAGATAATTTTACTGAACTGGTGATGAAAAATAGCTTCAGCTGACGAGAAATGCACTTCTGAAAAAACAGATAGAATTACTGACAACAAAATATCAGATGAGACAAACCAATTACTGAGGAAAGAAAAAGAAATGAAGCTACCCCATTAAGCAAGAACATATACAGTGGCAAGAAAAAGTGTGTGAACCCCTTAGGATTTTCACATACTGTATTTCATATATTTCAAACCTAAAATGTTATTAGATCTTAATCTAAGTCCTATTAATAGATAAAGATAACAGGGTCAAACAAACGACACAAAAACATGATACTTTTTCAACATTTATATATCCACAAATTCAATCCACACATTCAATATCCATGCCTGAAAAAGTATGTGAATCTTTAGATTTAGTACCTGGTGGCAAGATGACAAGATGAATTAACTGGAAGGGATAAATGTCTAGTGGAGTCTGCATGACATCCACAACTGTATACACTTCAATAAATACCCAACCAGATAGTAAATATATAAAGGATAATGTCCGTTGTGTACAGGAGATAATAAGGCACTGCGGCTCTTTACCTGTACATTTCATGGGACACTCTCACCATCCGTGGCGTGCAATCCATCCGGTGTAAATTCAAGGTGATGGTGGGAGTAGATAGAGCACAGCCGAAGAAATCCTGCTTCTGGTATCCAGAGAGGGAAACATAGCCAGGCAACTCCAAACTGAATGAAAAAAACTAACAATAGCGCTCTAAAAACACCCTAAATGTGACAATATACAATTCAACCACATATGTGTAAATAATAAAGCAGTGTGATAATAACAATCAAGTGATCTAAAGAAAAAATTAAGAAACTTAGAAACAAACTGCAACCCTTGATAAAGACTGTTCCACTCGTCTTGCACCAGGTGATCCTCCAACAAATCAGGGGAGCTCGTCTCGTAGTTATGAAATAAAGAAACAAATAAAGCAGTCAAATTCAGGCAGTCATCCAACTTAAGGGGTGGATGTTCCCTGTGTATACAGCAGCCACCAGCCCCCAACCTCCAAGGAGAAAAAAAGAAAAGAGACCATATAGTGCAGATGGTATTTAGTTGTAACGGTTTTTGTGAACCGGCCTGACCCACCCAATCTCACATTGGCCCCTGTGGTCTAACCGGTCCCCATTACAGTGTGATAGTGTCTGGTGGTGCACCTGTTGGCAACAGGACTCCTGAGTCTCCCGCATGATGGTGTGTGGGGAGAACCCGTCCAGACAGGCAGCTGAGGTAGTGTGCTGAGTCCTACCTAGTTCCAGTGCAGCGCCTCCACCTCATCAGGGTCCCTTCGGTCACTTGGGGATGGTCCTGGCGAGGAACTCCTCTGTGGTGCTCCTCTCTGTACAATCACTCCACACATGTACACGAGAGGGTTTGTAATTAAGAGCATCTTTATTGCTTGAGGTGGGCTAGCTGCCCCTCGCAGTAGTTTCTCTAGCCACTCATAATCATTCAGTGCTTCCCTTTGAAAGGTGTAATTCTCCTTTAATAGGAATTCCCTATCCCAGCCGGCATGTCTTTACCCTGTGCCAGGTCCCTGGACACAGTCTTCTTACTCAGCTACTATAACATAACTTTTACTCCTCTCAGAACTCTGGCAGACTACTCAGAACCACGCAGAACTAACTTTTAGACACAGTGCTGTGCCTTATGTATACTCTGGAACTGACACACCTCTGACATCACTAACCATGGAGTCAGAGCCTGTGACCACTCCCATCCATACACAGGGCACCTCACCAGGGTGTGAGGGCAAACCTCCATAATTACTGCTGGCATGCCCACAACTTACCAGGCCTTACTGTCAGCAGGAGAGATGACTGTAGCCATTTTACATGACCGCTACATAGTATTAAAGGGTTTTAAAAAATGCAGGCTTACACTTCATATGATCGAGGTAGGCAGTATGATATTATAGGTAGTGGGTGATCATCTGGTCGCGATCCTTCTGAGTTCCTCACTATCCTCTGCTCCACTGCAATACTCTCGCGTCCACGCCAGGCACTCCCGTTGCGTCACTTCCGGTTGTTAAGTGAACTTCCGGATCTGATGACAAGGGTGGACCTCAGTTGTTCTTCCTCTTCGGTATGGGCTGAAACACTCTACATGTTTCGTCGTTGTTACGGATTCATCGGATCATATGAAGTGTAAGCCTGCATTTTTTAAAACCCTTTTAATACTAAATACCATCTGCACTATATGGTCTCTTTTCTTTTTTTCTCCTTGGCGGTTGGGGGCTGGTGGCTGCTGTATACACAGGGAACATCCACCCCTTAAGTTGGATGACTGCCTGAATTTGACTGCTTTATTTGTTTCTTTATTTTATAACTACGAGACGAGCTCCTCTGATTTGTTGGAGGAACTCCAAACTGAAGAAAGGATTAATTTATTGCAAGCTAGACATACAGTAAAAACGGACTACATGAACGCACCTACGAGTTTCATGCAACATGACTTTATCAAGGATTTCTTCAAATATAAGGACATGCCTTGCATCTATCACATATGTGATCAACAATTGGACAATTATGTTTTTATTATATCTTTTGGCGATTTAAAATATATTGGTGAAAATCTATTACCCAAGATGGGACTTTTTCTAAAAACAAATTTTGGTTTCTGGCAAGCAACATTCCTCAGAATTGGATCTAATTACAATATGTGCAAAAAAAAATTATGATTGAATTTTTGTCTACTAATTTAAAAACCTAGCTCTGACTTATAAATCTCTAAACCAGGGTTGCGCAAACTTCCTGCTCTGTGCCCCCCCCCTGACTGCTCTCCTACTCGGTCATGCCCCCCCCTTTACCTCCAATGAAGCATCAAATGACACTGTGGTTTCATTTGATGTCGTGTCTCCATGGTAATGGTGTCATTTGATGCTGTGTTGCCATGGAGATGCGTGGACTGAAGCCGGTAAGTAAATTTACAGAAGCCTTGCTCTCTTTATGTGGGACCTCTATAACCGCTGCGCCCTCCCAATAAAGTCCCCCAACACTGCCCCCCATCCTTCTCAGCCCTCATCCCCAGATACTGTATATCCCTAAACAAAACCTATGTTCTGTCCATGACATCCTCCTTTCTTTCTATCTTATTACCTCCTCTCGCTCCCACCTACAAGACTTCATCCGTGCCTTACCCCATCCTTGCCCTCTCTCTGGATTTCACTACCATGCATCATTAGAATTTCCCCCAGCATTCAGATATTTAAAAACTCTCTAAAAACTCACCATTAAAAGGCAGCTTATCTTGCATATCCCTAACATCTACCACCCACTCTCCATCTAGATTTTAAGCTCTCACGAGCAGTGCCCTCATTACCTTTTTTCATCGGTTTGCACTTATTTGTCCTTATTTGGAGTTGTCATTCTGTTTACGGTATGTAATATACATAACTCTGTACCCCATTGTACCACACTGCAGAATATGTTGGCGCTTTACAAATAAATGATAATACTATATTTCATAATTAATGTAGGAATTTCTGAGAAGCATTGGTTGCCATGTTTATTTCAATATTTCTTCCTGTGACGTACATGTTCAGTAATTTGATTTCAACTTAGTTTCTCTATTCAATATAAGAACTTTCTTCAAGAATCTGTGAATGATCTCTAGCCTAAGATCCCCTATTTAGAAACGATAATATACAGCTTAAAATCAGAAATGTTGGAACACTTGTGTCTACTGTACGTGACAAATGGTATTTTAGGTATTCCTCTAATTAAAGATCTACAGTGGGATAACAACTATTTACTCTTAATAATGAATTATGTTATTTCACTTCTATATATATCTGATTGCACATGTAATGACAAGTTATGTACAAACATATTATCGATCCTAAAGAAATAAAATGATAATTATATTCACCAGTCAATAATAAATTGACTCTTCGAGGTGGATCCTCTAGAGGAGGATTTTTGTGTACAAATATGGGAAGACTTTGTCATCTGTGCAAGAAAGGAATAACATATGAAGGGGCAAAACATGTATTCATGGCTGTACTGCGTGTTTTGAGATGAAAAGCAAAATAATTATAATTGTGCGTGAGTAAAAAGTGAATGGAGTCTAAAATTAATATCCTACTGTATGTGTAAGTGATAAGATTTATCTAAAAAATATTGTGCTGTGGTGACACTATGTTTATGTTGGCTAATGGTGTATAATGATGATACTTCTAAAGTGACCCAAATGTAAGCAGAGTGCCAAGAGAAATTCTTCAATAAAGATAACATGTGCCCAGTATCTAATAAAGATGGTAGAGTGACCACCAAGGGTTGAAGAAACCATTCTCATATTTGGAAAGACATTTACCTAGAGACCTTATCCTGGAAACAATAGGGCTAACCAGGAGGTTGTATCAATATATTGGGTATCTTGTTAAAGGGATGAATATGTGGACAGTGGAAGTCCAGTTAAATCAAAATTCCCATTCAGAAACACTCAAAAGCTGCAAAAGTGTTCCCTTTTCAAAAAGTAAACTCTATTCCAAAAGATATGTCTGTGTAGGATTTAAATATAATTTACAATATAAATTAGGATCATTAGGTTGTGTCACAGCTTCTATATAATAGTCTTCCCTATTCAAAACCATTATAGTGCCCTCTTTATCTGCACTCTTCATAATATGGAATTGTTGTTTCTAAGAGAAGCCAAACAGATGTTGCAAGACTTATTGTCCCCAGCACAGCGCATGAAAAAGCAAAAGTGAGCAGTGCTGGGACAGTATTTGCCATGATGGAGCTGCGGTGGAAATACAACAATTAGTTTCTTAACTACTGTCCATAGTGCAGGATAGCGATCAGAAATGTCCTTCTGTAACCAAAACTCTTGGTGTGATTTCTTAAACTTTGACTTCAGCTCAATGTCATTTTGTAGTTCAATTAGTACTTCCTCCACTACCGCAACTTCCTCAGTATCTGAAAATGGATTTATCACCCAGTCTGGAATTGCCATCAAAAGAAGATCCTCGAATCGATCAGACATATCTTCATGCAGCCAATTTAAATGGTCACAAAAAACTTGCAGATCATCTCTTGTATCCCACCTTTCTCTTCTAGCTCAGACAGGCTCGGAAATTGGTATAGCTCGCGATGGCCTATATTGCGCTTGAATACAGTTAACTTTGAAATAAACATCCCTGTAGATATGACAGATTTTGGCCTTAATAAGAATGACCTAATTTCTTTGCAACTGCAAACTAATTTCATTGAACTATGCAAATAGTTCTGATAAATAACCAATGTCATGCCTGAACTCTTTGAGGTCATCAATGAGCAAAGTATTTGTTCCTTCACAAAATTCCACAACAGTGTCAAAAAAAAGTCTCACACAGTTGTATGTATGTGTATGTATGTCTTTATTTATATAGCACCATTAATGTACATAGCGCTTCACAGCAGTAATATACGTGACAAATAACAAATAATATAAATAACACATGAAGGGGAGAAGTGCTTCAGACATAAAAGTATCATTTAGGAAAAGGAGTCCCAGTGCTTACAATCTAATTTATTGGTAGGAAGAATGTACAGAGACAGTAGGAGGACGTTCTGGTAATTGCATCTGCAAGGGGTCAAGGTTAATGTAGGAGGTGTTAATTATCAGCCATGGAGCTACTCATATGCTTTCTTACTCAGGTGTGTTTTAAGGTGGGTCTTAAAGGTGGATAGAGAGGGTGCTAGTCAGATATTGAGAGGAAGGGCATTCCAGAGGTGTGGGGCAGTCAGTGAAAAGGATTTAAGGTGGGAGAGGGTTTTATATACAAAAGGGGTAGAGAGAAGATATCCTTGAGCCGAACGCAAGAGTCGGGATGGTGTATAGCGAGAAATTAGGACTGAGACGTAAGGAGGAGTAGAAGAGTGTAAAGCTTTAAAAGTGAGGTGGAGAATTGAGTGTTTGATATGGGATCTGATAGGAAGCCAGGAGAGGGATTTCAGCAGGGGAGACGCTGAGAGAGATTTCGGAAATAGTATAGTGATTCTGGCAGCAACATTTAGGATAGATAGGGGAGATGAGTGAGAGGCAGGAAGGCCAGACAGCAGAGGTTACAGTAGTCGAAACAGGAGAGAATGAGGGTCTGTGTCAGAGGTTTTGCGGTCGAGCAAAAGAGGAAAGGGCGTATCTTGGTAATATTGCGGAGGAAAAAACTATGGTTTTTGCTACCTTTTCAATGTGAGAAGAGAATGGGAGAGAAGAGTCAAGTGTCACCCCAAGGAAGCATGCTTGGGCTACTGGGTGAATGATAGTACTTCCAACAGTAATGTGGAAGGAGGAAATAGGGCCAGGTTTGGGAGGAAGTACGAGGAGCTCTGTTTTTGCCATGTTACGTTTAAGTCGGTGGAGGGCCATCCAGGATAGTATAGTTGCCTTTTGTTAGCAAACGAACTTCAGTATGAAGCAGCAAATGTTCAAAATCTTCACCATTCTCAACACAGCTCCTGGAATAGTCGATCATTGAGAGCATGGGCTTTAATTTGATACACTGCAGTAATGACAGTGTGTAATGAGTTGTGAAGGCGATCACTGAGGTTTTTTGCAACCAGATGTTGGCGATGAATGACACAGTGAATGGTAAAGATATTTGACACTGCTGTTTTCAAATAAGCAACACACCCACGATAGTGACCAGTCATTGATGGTGCTCCACCAGTTGCACAAGCAAAGATGTTAGTAAGCAGAATTTCCTTTTCTAGGAAGAACTGCTCAACAACAGAAAATATTGACTCTCCTTTAAAATGTGTTTTTAGTTGCCTTGCAAATAACAACTCTTGTGCCAAACTGTAGTCTTTTTTATAAAGCGCACATCAGCTTTCACCTGATTCTTATAGCTTCTAATCCTCCCATGTTCCAGAATATATAAGAATCAGGAGAAATCTGTCCTATATATCCATTACCCTATTAACCTCTCAGGTTTGAAGTTAAGCACTAATAATATGTGTTGGTAATATCCCAATACAAAATTAAAATCAAATTGGGATTGAAATTTATTTGTATGAAAATTGAGCAACTTTGAATATATATACAGTTGAATATTGGGAAACTTTAATGAAATAATAACTAAACATTAATCACATTTGTTTGGAAACATTTTCAACTAAAATAAATTTGGCAGTGTCATTTATGTGGTTAAATTAACCAACTATTGGAGCTTAACTCTGGAAAGCTCAATGGAATTTAACAAGTTTTCTTTGTGAATATACCAGTTACAGTTTGAATGATTTAATCAATTTGTTCATTAATATACTGTTTTCTATGTATTTTAAATGTCATATATCTACAATTACTTGAGACTACCCGCCGGAGGACATCTTTTTCTTCATGTACTTTGTTTGGAGGGACGTGGAAATCCCTCTTTGGACTCTGGCTGCTGGACTTACTGTAAGTATATCCCAATCGGACTTCGTCTAGCGACTGTGTAATTGTTATTATTGTAATATTGTATTATATACACAATTCACAAGTTTATTTAGTTATATTAGTTTAGTGGATAGCGCTGCTATTCTCTTTTTCCTTGTGAAGTACACTTGATACCTGTGAGATACCCAAATAGAAGGATTAGCCACATGTATGAGCAGTGAGCAGCTCAAAAGTAGGATGTGACTCCCTATCAGCTGCTTTAGCTCACACTGCTAGAGCTGTGACCTAGAAAAGCAGTGTGTAAGGATCCATCACAGACTCTGCCCCCGCCAAGGTCCAGTCACCAGATTGGTTCCAGGTTCTCTCCTTCCTGCAGTAGCAATCTGGTATCTGATTAGCCGACCCTCCTATTTAGGCTCAGTCCATCTACCAGGCAGTTGGTTGTGCAGATGCCTTGTGACGGTTGCTGGTCGCAAGCACCATGCCTAGTTTCATCTTGTCTTGCCTCATTTGAATTGAACCTCATTGCTGTCAACTATCCCGACCCTGGCTTACTCTTGACCACTCCTCTCTCCTATCGACAACCTGGCTAATTGATCCCTATGAACCATATCTCTCCTACCCTCAACCTCGGCTGACCTCCTATGATTCTACACTCTCCTACACAGACCCAGCTATCCACTACTACGAACCTGTACACCGGACCCGACCTCACGTATCCAGGTTGGTGTTTTCTAATCCCCTCCTCAACCTTGCGGCCCTGTCTGGTTTATGGTGAGCATCCGTTACAGTATGCTCTGTCATGCAAACACGGACCCTGCTAAAGTGGGTCGAGTTCTGGCCCTGCATGCCAGCTTATTTCAAAAACTGGAACTGACAATAATTTTTTACTCTTTACCAGTAAATTAAGTACATTTACAGTAGTACTGTACATAAAGTACTAAGGTCACTCAGCTTAGCCATTGTCATCATGTAACATACAGTACACATATATTACAGCGTGTCACTCACACTCAGCCTAGCCATTGACATCACGTAACATACAGCACACCTGTAGTACAGCGAGTGTCACTCACACTCAGCCTAGCCGTTGTCATCATGTAACATACAGTACACAAACAGTACAGCGAGTGTCACTCACACTCAATCCTAGCCATTGCCCTCATGTAACATACAGCTTTTCCTAAAGTTAGAGGGGAGGCGAGACATAATAACACGCAATCACTGACTTGAGTTTATGGCTGGTATTGCATATAACGCCAAATTTGAATTTCTGCCCGCCATCAGGTCTCAGTTCACCCAGGTTAAATCGCGGATAACTCGTGTAAATTTCTTTGGAAATCTCACGCAAGGGACAGGCTTGGGTCAGGAAAGCCAGACATGCAAACAGACTATATCTGTATTTCAATGAACTTCATTGTGGAGCTACCCCCATCCATGGGCATGACCATGATACAAGTGGTAGTGGATCGCTTCACAAAACAAGGTCATTTTGTTCCACTCATGGCTCTTCCCAATGCATCCCCCTTTTCAAAAGACTTCATTCGATAAATCTTCTATATTCACGGAACACCTCAAGTCATTGTGTTCGCAGTTTGTGTCCAAATTCTGGTGAGCCTTTGGTCTCCGACTGGGGATAAAATAAAATTTCACCTCGGCATATCATTCTCAGACCAACTGCCAGATGAATCAGGCTCTGGAGAAGTTAATTTGTTGCTATATTTCTGACAATCAGGATGACTGGGCATATCTGCTGCCATGGCCAGAGTTTTCCCACAACTTCTTGCAGAATAAGAGAAAAGGGAGACCAAAAAGCGCACCAGCACAAACGGAGCAGGAAGAAACCAGAACAAAAAAATGATTAAAAGGGCACTTTAATGTGGCAAAAGACCCATCCAATGCATTTCGAACGTCGCAGCATTCTTTTTCAAGGATAAAACACAATGTGATAACATCCATTATATACCCTCTTACCTGTGGGCCATTTCGCGCCAAAAATAAGAACCTGATGACGTCATAACAGAGCGACTCAGTGCCGATCTAAGGGCAAAAGGAAGTACCAAAGGCAGTGTGGCCATTTTGGATGTGGGCAAACATAGGAACACAATAACAAAGCTTTATTGACCATTCCAGCAGAACAAAATACATTGCTGCTAACTGGACAAGCATATTTAAACGAAATAAAGCTATATTAAACTAAACTAATGCTTAATAAAGGGTACTATTATATCAAGGAAAAACATGAACAAGGTGGATTAAAAAAACTAGCTGTGTTGCAACTAAGTTATATACAAAAAAAGTTAAAAATAAAAACCTCTAGACATGATTAAAAAAATGTGCAAGAAAAGTAAATTTAAAGACATATTACACATACATACTGCATAACACAGATTGTGTACCTAAATCATAGGAACCAGGGAAATACAACCATTATAAAATATGAAGTATTATCCACAAGATACATCAAAGAACAATTTATGCTTACATATTAGCATAATATTTGCATGATAAGGCATAGGTTCAAAGGTTATAATGACAAGAATATAATGTCCAATATAATGACAATTGTCTTATTTAATCTGTATTACCAACTAATTACACCATAATACGTCTATCACAAAAATGTTTACAAAAAATGTGTTAGTTGCCAGTCAATGTTCAAGCCCATAGGGAAGCGCGTTTGGAGAGTGAAGATCCAATACGCCTCCCTACGGTCCAGAAGGTTGATATGATCACCTCCTCTAGATTTAGAAATAACTGATTCAATCCCCAAAAAGGAAAAATTATTAATTCCTCCCTGACCACATTCAGTGAAATGTTTTGAGACTGGATGATTAGTGTCTCTCAATTTTATGAGCCTTAAATGCTCTAACATCCTGACCTTAAGGGCTCTAGTCGTCCTCCCCACATACCTCTTGCCACAACCACATGTTATTAGATAAATCACAAATTGACTTTTACAATTTATAAAACTGTTAATCTTAAATTCCTTATTTGGTAATATATTCACACCATGTGGCGGTGGCAAGGCAAACTGGAAAAAACTTTTGGCAGGCTTCATGTGTTTACATGCACTACAAGAGCCACATTTGAAGGAACCCCTAGTGATAAAAGTTTTTTTGAGACCAGAAGATTTGAGTTCACTTGGTGAAACATGAGATCCAATTGTTCTCGCTCTACGATATACAAAAGTAGGACCAGAATCCACATATTTTTTAAGGACAGGGTCCATGGATAAGACATTCCAATGTTTTGAAATTATAGAGTTTACTTTTCCACTTTGTTTACTAAATTGTGAAATAAAAAGAGGACATTTGTTTTTTAATTCTGTCAGTCCATGTGAGTCCTGTTTAATACCAATTGTCTTAACATTGTTAGCAAGGCGAGAATCTCCAATTGGATGTGTGGGCAACAATGATGCTCTCTCTGTATGTAATGCATTTTCAAATGCAATTGCTAAATGTGATTTGGGGTATCCCCTTTCCAAAAATCTCCTTGTAAGCTCCTTAGACTGAGAAAGGAAACCACTCATAGTGGAACAATTCCTTCTCAGTCTGAGGAACTGTCCCCTTGGTATGGCCTTTATGACATGGGATGGGTGGCAGCTGTCCGCCCTAAGAAAGGTGTTCCTGGCATTTTGCTTCCTATAAACATCCGTTTGGATTGTTTTGTCTATGTCTACAAATAATTGTAGATCCAGAAATTCAATGTGATGGAAATGAAAATTTAATGTAAATCTTAGATTATAAAGATTATTATTAAGATAAGATACAAAAGTGTGAAGTGTAGTGACATCCCCCCTCCAAATAATAATTAGGTCGTCCACAAATCTTTTATTAAAAACAATATTGTGACGAAATAAATTAGTGCTCGAATAAATAAAAAGTGCTTCCCACCATCCCATAAATAAGTTCGCAAAAGAAGGAGCAAAACTTGTACCCATAGCAGTGCCAATAAGTTGCAAATAAAACTTACCATTAAATGTGAAAAAGTTGTGCGTGAGTAAAAAGTGTATAGCGTCCAAAATAAAAGCCGATTGAAAAATTGATATTTCTGGTATCTCAATAAATTGGCGGACCGCTGCCAAACCATGGTCATGTTGTATAACAGAATACAGAGAGGTAACATCAAGTGTTACCCACAGGTAATCATTACCCCATTTAACATTTTTGATCTGATCAAGAAGATCACCAGAGTCCCGTATAAATGAGGGCAATTTCCTAACAAATGGCTGAAGAAAACCATTAACATATCTTGACAGACCATCTCCCAAAGATCCAATACTAGAGACAATGGGGCGACCTGGAGGGTCGACCAATGTCTTGTGGATCTTTGGGAGATGGTGGAAGATAGGAATAATGGGATGAGATGGAATAATGAATTTAACCTCGTCCTTCGACAGAACTTCCATAATAACACCTGAGTCAACCAGTTCTACAAGGAACTCCAAGAATTGCGGTGTGGGGTCGGCGGATAGTACACGATAGGACCGGCCATCATCCAGTTGGCGTAATGCCTCCCTGATGTAACCGTCTCTGCCCTGCACCACCACCGCACCCCCCTTGTCCGCACTCTTAATGACCAATGCAGAATTATTTTTCAAAGATTTTAAAGCTAAACGTTCACTTTGATTCAAATTGTCATGATCTATATAGGATAGGGAAAATCCCTGAGCTAGAAGACGAAGGTCTCTTATAACCAGATTTTCAAACATAGTCAGAAATTGACCCTTGACATGAGTGGGGTAGAACACAGAACTCCTTTTTAGGCCTGAATTCCATTCAGAAAATGTAGGAATATTAACATCATCAACCGTCTGTTCAGATAAAAGATCATTCATATCTTGCAGGGTACAAAAATCATTAAATGTATGTAAAGCAATAGATACCGGAGGAACAGAGTCGGATGAGGGGACATCACTCTCGGTAGCGTGTGATGGCCCCCCATCTAAATCCTCATCTCCGGTCGACCTAGTAACATTTGGAATAAAATTGTCAAAAAACTTTTTCAAGGATAATTTCCGAACAAACTTATACACATCAATAGTGGTTTCGAACAAATTAAAGTTCATTGAAGGTGAAAATTTTAGGCCTTTATCCAGTAGTGACAACTCTGTAGGAGAGAGAGCAGTTCCTGAAATATTTATAACATTAGATATATCATTCAAAACTTCTTCCTTTTGGAGGCGGACCTGTAGCCCCCTCCTCCTCCCCCCCCTCCTCCCTCTTCTGATTCTCTTGTGTCCTTTTGAAATAAAGGGAAAGATTTTGGTTGTTGCTGTTGCTGTCTCTGTTGATTAACATTTTGATAAGAAAAAGCATCCTGGGACCTAGGTGGTTGACCCCAAAAGGTGCGTCCACCCCTCCCTCGCCCCCTGGATGGAGCTCCACGACCACGATGATCATCATTCTCAAATGTATTGACAAAAGATACAGAATGAGAGGTAGAGGCAGTTTCTGCATCTGAAACATCAGATTCGCCACTCTGATAATCCACATTCTTAGATTTTAAAATTGACTTATTGGGAGTAGATTTAAACTGAATGAATGATTTTTCTTTGTTATTTGATCTTTCCTGAATAGAATTTATCCTCTGCCAATGGTAAACCTGGTTCTTTTCATAGTCATATCTGTCCCGATCATATTTACTTTGTTTTTTAGACATAATACCACATTCCACATTTTTTACCGTTTTGGAGAGAATAACATCAAATTCCTTAAAGCCCTTTAAACCTTTGAAACTGTATAGGTTTTTTTGCAGTTCTGTGATTTGAATATCAAGCTGATCTTTCTCCTTCATTTTCTGAAACACTATTAACTCCATCAAACGAAAAGAGCAGTCATTGAGGGCTGTCACCCATCTATTTTCAAAATCCACATCCGGAAAACCAAAGGAGGGGGCTTTTTTAACCCTTAGTCCTCTTGGGATCCTTTTACATTTAGCATAGTTCTCCAGGCTTATAATGTCCCACCATAAGCGGTTTTTATGAATCAATAAACTTTCCAATTTTTGAAAGTGGATTTTGAGATCAGAGATGTCAGTGGTATCCAAATCCACAATGTTATCAAACACACGTAAAGCTTGTTTTTTTCTCTGTGTATCATCACAAGTGTTGAAAAAATAAGTATCTGAAATATCTTCTAATTCATCCATATTATCCCCTGGTTCCTCCATACCAATATAATGGAACACAAAGGGGGTACTGAAGCCACAAAAAAGTAACTATAAAAGTGTATAAAAAGCAAAAATATAAAAATATCCTTCTTGCAGAATAAGTCTTCCCAGGAGTCTCCCTTTTACTCCAATTGCGGATTCTATCCTCCGGAACTTCCTTCCTCCATGGCCGCATGTGGAGTTCCTGCTGTCGATGACCAGAGAGGACACTTGCAGGAGCTCTGGGGTAAGGTCCGGTAGTGTCTCGTGAAAGCCACCACCATTCGAAGGACCAAACAGACCGGCATTGTCGTGCTGCCCCAGAGTACAACCCAGTGGACTTGGTATGGCTTTCTGCAAGGAACATAAGATTATAAGCACCTTCTGCTAAGCTGTCACCAAGGTTCATCGGTCCTTTCCAGGTCATCGAGAGGATCTACCCGGCTGCTTACCAGCTGGGTCTGCCATCCACCATGAAAAACCTTCAGTAGTCCACGTATCTCAGCTGAAACCTTTTATACAGGATCCATCTGGCTCTGCTCCCGTGGCTCCACCTTAGGCTCCCCTAGTTGATTGTCAGAAAGAATTTAAGGGTCAGCCCATTATCGATTTCATGAGGTCCAGAGTAGGACTGCAGTACCTTGTGCATTGGATGGGTTTCAGCCCTGAGGAATGCTCCTGGATTCCCCAGAGCCAACTCCATGCTCCTCGCCTCATCCAGGCATTTCACCGTAAATACCCGGCGAAACCTTCCTTCGAGCACCCGGAGGTCACTCCTGAGGGTCGGGGGGGGAGGGTACTGTAAGGATCCATCACAGACTCCGCCCACACGAGGTCCAGTCACCTGTTTGGTTCCAGATTCTCTCCTGTCTTCAACAGCAATCCAGCATCTGATTCGCCGGCACCCCTATTCAGGCTCAACACTTCCACCAGGAAGTTGGCTGAACAGAAACCTTTTGACGGTTGCTGGTCGCAAGCACCCTGCCTAGTCATCCTGCCTTGCTTTGTTTGCATTGAACCTCATTGCTGTCTACTATCATCGACCCAAGCTTACTTTTGACCATTCTAATCTCTCCTACTAATGACCCAGCAAAGTGACCCCTACAATCCTTATCTCTCCTTCCATCGACCTCAGCTTGCCTTCTACGATCCTACACTCTCCTACCCTGACCCATCTATCCACTACTACGAACCTGCACACCGTACACAACCTCACGTCTCCATGTCACTGTTTTCTAATCCCCACCTTGGCCTCGCGGTTCTGTCCGGTTTGTGGCAAGCACCCGTTACACATTGGTTGTGGGTGCTAGTCCTGTTGGGTCTGACACATTCCAGTCATTAGGTTTGTGCCATAAGCTTATTATCAACTGTATATAGCTGGTATGGAAATCCTTTTCAAAAGTGCGGGATGAGACTCATTTAAATATACTTTGCATCCATTAGCATATCACTCAGGTGCACTCCTTTTTCAGCATAGGCATGTCTCCCTAATTTATTTGGAGGGAAGGTTGAGGGGATACACTGGCGACACGTTTAATTTGAGTAGGGCTAGTACCGCAAGCCGGGACATGTCCCGGCTTGCTAGCCCCACTCCCTCGGCGTGCCGCGCGTCACTGACGCGCGGTCACGCGTCATCGGGAGCCTGCACCCCCTGCACGCGCGTCCAGGGCTCCCCGAGGGAGCCCTGGTGTCCCGCGATGTGGGGGACGGCGGAAGGGGGTTCCGGGGGACCCGGCGGACCCGGCGAGCGGAGGGAGAAAGCCCCGATCGGAGGGCGCTCCTCCGCGGCTTCGGCGCGCGCCCGGCACCCTCCGGCGCGCGCCAGGTTACTGCTGCGGCCGAGACCGGGCAAATGCTCGAATAAACTCGGCCGCAGCAGTATATCTACAACTGGCAACTGCTAATAAAATTAGAAAGGTGTGCGTGTTCTTTTTTAAGAATCCGCAAATAGATTCTGAATCTGTCTGTGGATACTAAAAAAATTATCTGGAATGCAGTCAATGGCGAATTTGAATGAATCCGCCTGGATTGTCTAAGCATGAAATCCGCATGCGGATTTTGGTGTGCAGAATTAATTTCGGCGGAATTTTGGGAACCTAATTTTGACAGTTTCACCCATTTCTAAATTTAGAGGTCATTAGATAAGGCAAGCGAGGATTATCAAAAAATGAACAGAGCAACACAAAATGAATTTTTAGGAAAAAATAGCTTTTTGAAAAAGGCCCAAAAAGGGACATCATTTTGTACTTTGGAACATATCTACAAAAGGATCCCGTCTGGCCATACACAGTATACCAGGACTGACAGGCAATCAACAACAGAATTCCACACAAGGTAACAGGTCAGGGAGCAAGGAGATTGAAACAGTCAGAACAGGAGGAATCAACAGAGCCAGCTGACAAGTGAATAATCCATCTCTGTGACTGACCTGAGAGGGAGAGAAAGATTAAAGTGAGTAAATAAACATAAATCATTACTGAACAAATCTCTGTTCATCCAATAAATCTGTAAACATCTACATCATCGTTTATAGGAAACTACTGAGGTCATATTCGTCATTGAGTTCTTTTGGTGTAAGGGTCTGGAGTGTCCGTATACAGTGGCGTTCCCTTTGTTTGAGACAGGCAATCCTATCACTCCCTTTTCTCAACTGTGGGATGATTGCAATGATTTGAAACCGCAAGGGCCCGCCATTACCACCTCTTCCATCACCACTTAATGGGGCCCAGAACACGACTGAGTCCCTCCTCCAGTACCTATAAGACACACTTTCGAGAGTTCACCTCTTTTCCTCAGGTCAGAATCAGGTCTGCAGTAAATTAGAAGTAAAACACTGTAAAAACGACTGGCATTTACAAATTCCTTTAAAAACATACAACTACGGCGGACGTTATTCGAACATTTCACGCATTTTGTACCTCGGAATACCCATGTCAAGGCGCGTGGTTTCTTCCAACCATACCGCCTTAAGACGCTAGTGCAGAAAATTGCATTTTAGTGTTCTGGTTTTTAAACACCTGAAATTGACACAGTAGCACAGTAGCACAGTACTGTACACATTACAATTCATTCATTTCTGCCACAGATACGCAAAAAATTGCACCCAAAGAAACAGAATCCATGAAATTCAAACAAATCAATCACGATAAACACGTGTGCCTGGTGTGATTGGCCATGTGAATGCCGTGTGGAATACAGCAGCGCACACGAAAACGGCTCCGTGAAATGTTCAAATAACGGCCGATGCATCTGTTTTATACCCACCCTAACCTTTATAGGATGTCAATGATAGTCTCCATACTTTTTTTTTTTTGTTTTAATATATTTCATTTGGATTTTCTTTGTGGTAATAGTCTTTTCACCCATTCTGCACCACTTTTGTTTTGCAGAGTGTCAAACAACATATAAGCATCAGACCTCTGCTGAAGAACACTGCACTCGAAATAGTTCACATTTCGACTGCCAACCAAAGACCAGCAAACATAGGAGATCAATTCCCACTACGAGACAAAGAATCCAAAGATGGAAGACCTATTTATTAGACAGAACCAAGCAATCAGACCATGAGCCAATAGAAAGCACAGGTCCATGGGTGAAACATATTTGGTATTTTGTTGTGTGAAGGAAAATAGAAGAATTTTCACAACTGTTATGACGCTCAAATTCTTCCCCTCCTCAGTCAGTCTGATCATGTGTAAGGTTGCACGGTTAATTTTTTTTCCAGTGCCGTTAATAGTTTGCAGAGATTGCTTGTTTAATTTACCTTTGCCTATAGTTGCAGTATGTCACTTTCAATGGAAAAAATAAAAGTTGCCTGTGTTGACAGTTTCATGAGAAATAATTATGTATTTATTCCCTATGTGCATATAAAAGCACCAGGTTTATCAAATAATAAGTACTGTAATATTGCTTTCAGTGTTTTTTATCTGTTATATGGGTACTTTATCTGTTTATGAAGAGGTTGTATGCCAGAGAAAATGTGGACAACACCCGATTGTTACTTTTTTTTTAAGATAAAATAAAAGTACATTTATTTTACCAACAGAAATTGTCAAACAAAAAGTGAAGGGCTGTGCAGACCTTTTGCAACCCAGGGAAATGAGCAGTTGTTATCTGAAACAAAATCCTGGGCAATAATAAATTACAAGTTTTTGCATAGTATGTAATCAATAAGATCATTTTGCATTTTACCAAGATAGTGCACTAAATCTAAACCACTAAACCCATTCTTAATATGTTAAATACATAGGTACTACAACATTAAGTCAAACTGTCCACTGAAAAAGCATTCATCAGGTTCCTGTATTGTTCATACAAAATACATTGCAAAACAGAGCACTATTGTAAGAGTGGAGAGAGAGATTTCAAAAGACAGGCGGATACTTTTCCTTCATATTCTACCCAACACAAAGTATACAGAAACAAAAACAAAAAGCATCTGACATTACAGGCAGTTTGGTATAATCAGCTGCAGTACGTCCCACAGCTAGATCTGAACACAACAAAATCCGGAACTTAACCAACTAGTAACACTTGAAGCAGCTTTTTATACAGTAAGACACCTTTGTACACCTTCCAGAAAGCACCACCCCCACACTCTGCATTAGGGAAATTACATTCGAATATATTTTTATACATACTGTAAATAAAAATATAGTGCTTAAAATACCAAAGGACAATACATGGTGTACACTGCAATACATAATACAATTATAGTTTTAATTGAATAATTTATGCCACCTCCTGCATTCTCACAGCAAGGTTTCTCATACACACAAGCACACAGGAGAGAAACAGGCTACTCGAAGTAAGAGCGATATTTTATTGAATTAAAAAAGGCATGAAGTATAATTATATTTGTAATTTCTGACTTGATAAAGCTTAACTACTTCAATACTTGTGCGAGCTTTCATTATGCTTAATGTTGATGTTTAAAAACAGACAACTCTGCTTTTGCCATCCCTATATTTTACTAAGTATAGTCATCATGTATTTATTCCATTCTGATACAGTTCCCCAATAGGAGAGAAGAAAATCTGGATATATCAAACACAGTTAAAATTAAGTTAATATCTCACTTTGCAAAAAATAAAAAGTAAATAAGATTCTTATTATCGCAAGTTTAAGATGGTATATATCAAGATTGCGGTAATAATTTACCGGGTGTGCTCCAAAGTTGTGATGCTGGAAATAACCCACTGCCGCATTGCGAACACTTTAAAAATATTTCTATCATAGGTTTCTGTAATACTATTACAGAACCTAATGATATAAATAACATTAACCCCTTGGATACCTAAGCTTACCAAATTATACCAAAGCACCAAAAGGTTAATACAATAATAAAATCTACGCTATCTACCCCCTTGGCTACCATAGTGGCTAGTAAACCATTGCCATACAAGAGGTTAACCCGTACCTCCAACCATCTGAGAGGGATAATAAACCACCCCAAGGAAACCCCCACCACCCAATAGTCCCTCTAGGCAAATGGCTAATAGAACATTTGGCTATTAAACAAACAAAATATGTGTTAAAAAAATTAAGTAGATGAACCGGGTGTCACTACTACCATCATCTACCCCCCCCCCCCCCCCCTGCATTTGAATAATGGGCAATAGCCCTATTAGTCAAATTTGGCTAATAGGGCTTTTGTCCATGAAAAAAGTAACATTTTAAAAACAATCACAAACAAAATAGCCATTAAATCCATTGATTGTCACTGTGGTTATCTGGGCCCTCAATCGGGGCATAGATAGCCACATTGGCAGTCAATGTTGTCCATTAAAAAAAATCCGATAGTGAAAGAAATGACAGCTTTCAAGAAAGGAAGATAAATAAATACTCACCCCATACTCTTCTTCAACCAACAGAGGATCAAGGGCTTTGTGGTAAATTGAGTCTACAACATCATCAAGTGAGAATGGATGTGGATTGCAAATAGGCCATCAGGTCTGTGTTTATTATTAACTTAGATTTTTGGGGAGCCATCAGGCTTTGGATTGTTGTTTATGGTTTTGTGTGTATTTTTTTTTTTAAGTGGTCAGGCCTTGGATTGATTTTTAAAAGCATATTTGGTGATTGGGTATCACCCCTTTATTGGATTTGTTCCTGGTGGCTTCAAGCCACGAAGATGAGGATGGTCTTCATCCCGGCTGAGATAAGTAATCAAATTATTTTCTAATTGTCAACATTGATTGCCAATTGCCATTGAGGGCCTAGATAACCCCAAATTGCCAATTGCCAATTCTGACTGAGATGTTAGGATGGGTACAATACTGCCTACATAGCATGGCAGTGTGCTACTGTCTTCTGTTGAACCCCCGCCCCTCACTATATCGTCCAAATAACATTTTAATAATAAGTGCGCATATTGAAAAGTTTTTTTTTTTCCCAATAAGATAATGATTGCAATGATGGTTGATCATGCTGGTTGTGCTGGTGGAAGGAGATGAACAACAAAACACAACAAGCCACCGAGTCTGACATATCAGTCAGCAGTACTCACTCACTCAGATGCAGTGGTACTGTCAGATTCGGTGGCAGAAATGCACTTCGAGTGCAAATTATGCTGCTGCAATTGTTTGCTACAGTATGTTTAGTTCATTTCAGACAGTCAGCCTCTCTGACTGGTAGAGTTGATTATTAATTACTGATCTCATTCTTCAGAGTTAGACAGTCACTCAATGCTACCAATACTAGTATTGAGTGTGAAGTGGACACACTGGACAATGAACAATGCATTGGTTCACACATATATAACACTCAAAGAGTGCAAACGTTGAGCTCTAAGGTTATTCTTTACTTTATTTTTGTAATAACATTTTTAATCAAATAAAATGAGTAAAATGTCTCCATGCGCACACTCAGCCAGTTCATTGCTACCTTTGCAAGAGCAGGACATGTTTTGGTTTTAGCAGTCCAGTATTCATTAGATTCAGATTCAGGAGGCAGTAATGAACTATCATCCATGTACGCCTCCACTATGTCCATAGTACTAGTACTATTAGAGGTATCAGCTTCTTCGCACTAATGCGAACAATGCCATAGAGATCAAGCATTTGCCATAGGGATGCCATCACCTCTACCCACACCACCACCACTATCAAAAGCCACTGGGACTTGAGTCCTGACTCTGAGAGGAAGAAAGTAGTGATGATGACCATGGTAAAGATTTGATGACCATGAATACGATTTTCCTTGCAATTGGCCAATAATCCCCATGGGGCAATAAGTCTTTTAATTCCGTTTTGGAATCGAGTGTCTAAAAGTGTAGCCTGCAGGTATTCATCTCTCCATTCCATACTGAGAACACTGGGGTCATTCATCAGGCATTTAAGCAATTTATCAACCATTGACATCATTTCATCATCATCAACAATTTCATCCTCATTGTTGCAATTATGCTGCATATTAATTCATGTTTTCCAAGTACGAATATTAGAGGGATGGTCCGATTTATGCCAACTTCATCCCTTCTCACCAAAATGGTGTTTTCCTCAAAGGACCTCAGCAGCCTGCACAGCTCCCCCATCATGTACCACTGTCTAGGCTACAGAAAGGCCTCATTCAGCTGTCATGATAATCATTGACCGCCTTCTGGTGCTCATGGCGGCACTCAATCATATATAATGTGGAATTCCAGTATATAGGTACCTCCATTTTTAGCTGGTGATGAGGCAGGTTGTTTTGCTCCTGCAGCCTATACAGGGCATTGCGGGCTGTGTATGATTGGCTAAAGTGAAATCATACTGTTCTGGCAATGGACAAAATGCTCTGCACATTCCGACACTGATCTAGAAAATGAGCAACTATTAAATTGAGTATGTGTGCAAACAAGGAATGTGTGTCATGTTGCCTTGTTTCAGTGCAGCAACCAACAAGTTGAAACCATTATCCCCCACCACAAATCCAACCTCAAGTACCTCTGGGGGTTGTTATTTTGATAACACAGAAGCTGTGTGTAGTTTTTCTTCAAAACTCTGCAAATATAGAGTGGAATGTCTACGGAACATCTTGCTGCTGCACTATATATACTAAAACACACCCAATGGGCAGTAAAATTCAGGTAGTCATCTCATCCATGACTCCTACTCCCCATGTCAGTTTTGAGGTGTAGCCTACTTCCCTGCATCTGTGCAAGTGCCACAGATGCAACAACATTGCTATACAGTTTGGGAAACACCTTTTTAGAGAAAAAGGGATGGTCCAACCAGGCTTGGCACTTTGCATAATCTGTGCACACTGATCTCAGAAGGTATGCTAGAAAAACAGCTGGTAATCATACAGATGTGGAAGAAATTACTTGCAGAGATCATAGCTCTTGCAGGCACCTCTGAAGACTACTTATTTTTGCTGAGTGGCCATTTTACAAACCCATGTGTTTTTGTTTTTCTTCCGCACACGTCATGGAGTAGACTTTATTCACAGAATCAGTACCTCGTGTGGGTCACCATCTGTAGCAGTCCCCCCATTCAGACTGTTGCATTTATGGCTGTATCCAGTGCAATGTACCTTGGTATCAAGCGCAGGTAATATATACAGTCTTTCACAAATGTTAGGTCAATTCTTTTCCATGCTGCATACGCCATAAGGGCATTTAATTATAGTCTTACTGATACATTGTATCATAGGGGTAGGTTTGGCTCACCTAGTTTCCGCTTTACTGAGCAGTTCCTTGGAGGTGTATGTCTCCTCCCTTCAGAATAGAGCTCCTTACCAATTCTCCAATTAGCACAAAGGTATAATACACATCATTGTCAGTCTCCACATCATCTGATATTTTGTCGTCAACAATTCCAGTAGTTTTTTCAGAAGTGCTTTTCTCAGCTGAAACTATTTTTCATCACCAGTTCAGTAAAATAATCTGCTGTTATTATTGAGGTTCTTGATGTTTTTGACTTTTCAATCAGTTTTATTTTTTCCTTCTTCGCATTAAGATGTAACTTGTAGTGAGCTAGTAATAACTTTTTATGTAAACGTGGTTATGGAATGTGCAGTCTTCAATCACGTATTTCTAGTTAATGTAACAGTGTTTCCCCCACCCAATCACAGATAGGGGCCATTACAGGGTGTGTGGTGCATATTCCTGCTGGCAACAGGAGGGCTGAGTCGTCCGCCGATGGTAGTGGGGACACAGGAACAGACTTCTGGGGTTCAAACCCCACATATCTCCTTAGCAGTGCATCGCCTCCATCTGCCGTAGACTCCAGGAACTGAAGGTGATCTCCCACAGTAGAAATTATTATTACCTCTCCCCCCCAGTAAGGTCACGCACCAGGCAGGAGGTATATTGCAAACAGGAACGGGTTTATTACTACACTGCAGTTCTGGAACAAGGCAGTCTTCTGCCGGATACAGTCTGTCAGTATTCACTGGATGATGGTCCCTGGACCTCCACTACGGGCCAAGGGCACTCGCAGCCAACCTAGCTCTTCCCCTCCTCCCTAGCAGAAGCAGAGGTATGGTCTACACTCACTCTCCCCCGGAGGGAAAAGCACATGGAAAGGCCACAATCTCAGGCTTCCAGTTGTGTGACCTGCCTTCCTCAGAGGGAAGGAACAACTACTAACTTTAGGGCGGTCCTGCCTTAAAAGTATAGCCAGGAGGTGGGCACCCCGTTGTCCCAGCTACAACAGGATGTACCACCCCCTGCTGTCACTCAAGTGCAGTACCAAAGGGAAGGGGGAAAACCCCATACCAACTACTGCCAAGGCCTGCTTATACCATGACTTACTGCCAGGAGGGAAGAAAACTAGTAGCCACAGATGGCATGGCTACGGTACATTAGCAACAATATCAATATCATTCTTTATTCTATTGGGTCCACTATATGTCAATTTTCTAGTTTGAATTCTTCTTGGAGAAGGAATTCAAGATGTAGAAGCTTTTACATTCTAATCATATCAATCTGTCTCCACATTACTGTTATGAAAACAAAGAACAATTCTGCGCTCCTACCAATTGGGCTAAAGTACTGTATCACTTTAGAATAGAGCTCCTACCAATTTTCCAATAGGCATATTATATTATATATTATATTATTATATTATATATATATTATACACCTTATTGTCAGTCTACACATCACCCTCTACTGAAGATTAGGTGAGTGTTTATGGATGACAGAAAGAAGAGATACAGTATGTGTAAGTTTTAAAATGTCACACCAGTGTATTTGTGCACCCACTGTTAACCTTCCATAATAAGGGAACTCTGATACTGGCTTTGTCCAGCTTTTAATTGCATTTAATCACAAAAACATGTGCTTAATTTATTTAACCCCTTCTGGACACTTTCACATATTTCACAAAGTTTAATCCACAAGACAATAAGAAATTACATATATTCCATGTAGGTACCTGCTAAACGGAGTCTACCTTGACGAGGTACGCAGGCTTGAGTCATGTTTTGATCAAAAGATGCAACCAAATGACTCCTTTATCACACAGAGTTGGGTTCTAAATGTAAACATGTCATTAGTATATTTTAGCCCAAATTAGTAGGAGCGCAGGATCTGTTCTTTTGTTAACCTTGGTTTTCAGCCTGTATTTGTAGCCCTGTATTGTGGTCACCTCTGCTCGTGTGTCTTCCCATTGCTGTCCCACAGAGTTGGAGATAGAAATTGGATAGGAACCTAAAATAATTCTTATGCAAGGTGACTTTGAGTAATAAAATATATTTTATGGGTGGGCCTGTGTAGTTAGTAGTAGCAGTAATTGCTGTGCAAGCTGTTGCAGGTACTGTTGCAAACATTTTTTTTTAAACTCCCTAATGGTCTTCGGGGGCCCACTGAAATCCAAGGGCTACGTTTCATCCCACTTCTAAAACCATTGTAAGAGATGTGTGCAGAGGTTTTAAAGCAGGAGACCGTTTTTAGGGGAAAATCATATAGGCTTTTATTTGCCGCAACCTTGCCAACATAAATAGTGCTTGGGTTCAGCAAACATGGATTAAAATAAACAGGCCTAGCTCCTCTTGGAGAACTGACTACAACAGTGCTTAGTCTATCTAGAGGTTGCGGGGCTAAACCCCTTTCCAACGATAACACATAAATAAGTCACAGGCCAGATTTACCTTCGGACCCCATGGCTTCCTCCTGGCTGAGATAGGGGTTCAAAAAGTTAATGCAGAGTGGTCTCTCTTGCGCGGTCGAGGTGTGTGTGACTTCTTTGATCAGAGAGACCTTTTGGTAGTGAGCTCTTTAGGCTTTCAATAGGACTAATTAAGCCAGCCTGCTTGGAATTAACCTTCACTTATCTTATTTTTTTTCTTGTATTTATTTGCTTATGATTTATGTTTGATTTATCTTCACTAAGATCGTTATTGCTTCTTTGATGGTTGTTGTATACATTTGTTGCCATTTATGTTTTTAGTAGTATCAATGTTCCTGTGAGTTCATTGGTACATTTGTCAATTTTCACCATATGTTTTGAATTTGGTTGCCTATTTATGGCTGCCTGATCGGTTTCTTGAGACCTGCTACTGACGAAGCGTATGACGCAAAATACATAGAGGCTGTTTCACCCTCCCACTGTCACATCACCACTAGTGCCTCCACTTGACTGCTGATCAGCTGTCCTGCTAGGAGCCATTGTTTTCACCAACTGCTGTGCTCGTTTGCGAGACATTCCGTGCTAGGAGGTCGGAAGAACACCAGTCAGTCACTATGTATTTTTGTGATGTTCTGCGGGTATGCCGATTTATTTGTTACATGATGTGAATTTTTAATATTTTGCTACTTCTCATTATAAAGGTTTTCTATACTTACCAGTCTCCTCGTTGTGCTCCTTCTTGATTTCCCTTGTGAATGTTATCATGGTCATCTATGTTGTGGTGTGGGTGGCGGAAGTGTTGGCCCTGGGATCAACATCAGCATGGACATGGCATTATGCTAACCTCCTTTTCTACTATGAATTTATATTTCTCAGGGATCCTATAAGGTTTTTGCCTGATTGGTTTTGCCTCTTCAGTGTCCATTTTGTTCTCAATCAAATTGGTGTGCTCTGAGGTTTTAACATACAGTAAGTATCCTTAAATGATCTCAGAACAGACTTCAAGTCATTTTTCAGTTTCTGCGACAGTTTTTGGTTAATGCTAATCTCCTCTCATTCTTCTTGATTTGCAGATAGTCGCTGATATACTGTTTCTGCCATATCTGGGACACAAAATGGTTCTGCTACCCTTTCCGAGAATGTTTACATGGTACACAGTCTTGTCGCATTCAGCTGGCACTTGTACCTCATAATCAACAGATTCAGTTATATGGGAAATTTCAAGGGGTATTGCCACTTAGCAAGTAACTTACTTTCTTTAGTAGGAAGTAACAATAACACTTACTCACCAGGTTGAAACCTTAGATCTCTAGCTTTCTTATTATACCAGATTTTATGTTGAGCTTGGACCTATCTCAGATTTTACCTGTGCAAGTTCTTTCATTTTAGATAATCTGAACCTCTTCTCAGTAATATAAATTACCAGATCCGGGGCTCTTGACATCCTCCAATCCAGTTTTCTTGTACTGTATTACAGATGTAGCCAGATTTACTGTTTTCGGTGCCGTACAAAACAAAGTGTAAATCCCTGGCATTTATTTGCATGTTGTGGCCCCAGGATTGCTCCATGTTTGCAAAATGGAGTTTTGTGGCAGCTGTAGAACGCCGTAGTAATGCTTGGCTGTACTAGTGTGCTAGTGTGTCTTTAATCTAAATGCAATGTAACCCACCACTTATTCCCATAAAAATTTTATTTTTAAAATATGACATTTTTATTTGACTAAATTAAAGCTTAGAGATAAATAATAAAGACTTTGTGAAATAATTAAATCTTCTTTCAATAAAACAATCTTCTTCAACCGACATCTTCTTCGGGCAGTCTCTTGTACAGTTTCGCCTGTAAAATAATTGTGAGATTGTTATTTATTAATAATCAAGAAAAAATAGATGCATGAATTACACTGGGCATGCATGTTCTATGTAAACTGGATTGAATACATATGCGGTTTATTGAATTCGTGCACGTGTGCAGTACAGATATTGCCAAATGAATGGAAAACATACATTATCTTAATTATCCATTATCACTGGATGTGAAGGAACAAGATGTTGTCATTGATCAGAATAAGAACAAGGAATGAGCACAAATAACGTATTGTCATTGATCAGCCTGCCGAATCTGAAAAATGGATGAAAACAAGGATTAAACAATGACAAAAAATAAATTACTGAATTAATATCTGGATGTATTAAAAAATAGAATGTTTTAGTCATTAGTTTCATTCACTGATTAGTCTAGTCCACAGTCCTCTAATGCCGTAAAAGTCTATTGATTGTGTCTTTCATGGCCAGGAATTGTGCATTTATACTGCTTCCCAATTTCATCTAAAATAGCGCTCCTCTAATTGTTCAGAATAGCATTCTTATCCCAAAGTTCAAATTCTTGGCTAACTCAGCATAACTGTGACAGGGCCTTTCCCCAGTTTAAAAAGGCATCATACCTAGAGCCTGTCTGTAGCTGATGAGTCCAGCAAGGAGCGGGTTAATTGCAGAGTGAATTATCCAGGCTCCACTTGACCCATCAAGCAGGTTTAAAGGTGTGCTACACAAACTGCCAGAAGGACTGTGCTGCCACATAGACCACAAGGAACAGATCTTTCTAGCCCAGAAGGATTATGCTGCCAGAGAGATAGATCCCAGGGAACCAGACCCTGCAGAGGACCCTGGAAGCTGCTAGAGGGTGCACCCCTCAGTCACCAACCCAAACCCGGAATGATATATAGAGCCCCCTGCTTATAAGTACCTCTTTGGACATTGGGTTCAGAGGTTCGAAAGAGGCCTAGCCTTCCAGCCCTGCAGATAGGGACTGGAAAGTGTGAGTTAGCCCATACAAAGGGCTGTTTTGTTTAGATTGCATGCTGACAAAAAGCTGTACTGTTTAATGTCACCATCTAAATAAAATCCAGTGTTATTTTCCCTGGCTATACCTGTGTTCATGAAAAAGAGGAAAAATTTGCACCAGAAAAAATAAGCCAATAATTCAATGTGTAGCTGAAGTCCTTTCCACAATGCAGTTCCGCTGCCTGAGTCTTTCAGAGGTGATTCACCAACCTCTGTATGAGTATGGGTAGAAAAAGGGTGAAATGTCCTCGGGCGCGTCACTCTGCTTGCGGCTCCACGACATATAAAACGTATAAAATGGAAGAGAAAAAGGGGAGGGCCACAGTAAGGAAAACAGCACAAAAAATTATACACACTTCTTCATTAAGAAAAGGAGAGGGGGAGGGAGAAGAGGGAGGAGAGATAATGGAATCACACTTTTTGGGTGGAGACACACGCACATCAAATCTCTAGTATCTTGAGCAGATGTCTCCTCCTCTGTATGTGATTGTGTGAGTTGTAGGTGAGGAAATGCCTCCTGATATCTTCCTTGACAAAAAATAAAAGGGAAAAAAAATAAATAGTGCAATACAGTTTAATTAAACAGTGGGTGAATGAGATTTAAAACTTACAAGCGACCGATATATTTAGGCATAGGAAGGAGATGCCGCCAGACTCCACAACGTGTCCCTCTCTGGGTTGGGGTGTTTGGTCTCGGCTGGTCCCTGCTGGCAGGTTCTTCCCATCTGTGTATCGAGGTGTATAAGGCTGCAGTGTGGATAATCAGAGCCCGTGCACAGGCTGTGTCCTCCTCCGGCCGCCTATCCCCTCTGCACAAACAGTCTTCAGCTTCCTTACTCCGTTGCGCATGCGCATGCGCAGACGGCGAGACGCTGGGCCAGGATACAGGGCAAACAAACTCCTCACTACGGTGGCTTGGAATAACCAAAAAACGTCAGACGCGTTTCGCCAATGCTTCCTCAGTGACGTAGTAAGGAAGCTGAAGACTGTTTGTGCAGAGAGGATAGGCGGCCGGAGGAGGACACAGCCTGTGCACGGGCTCTGATTATCCACACTGCAGCCTTATACACCTCGATACACAGACGGGAAGAACCTGCCAGCAGGGACCAGCCGAGACAAAACACCCCAACCCAGAGAGGGACACGTTGTGGAGTCTGGCGGCATCTCCTTCCTATGCCTAAATATATCGGTCGCTTGTAAGTTTTAAATCTCATTCACCCACTGTTTAATTAAACTGTATTGCACTATTTTTTTTTTCCCTTTTATTTTTTGTCAAGGAAGATATCAGGAGGCATTTCCTCACCTACAACTCACACAATCACATACAGAGGAGGAGGCATCTGCTCAAGATACTAGAGATTTGATGTGAGTGTGTCTCCACCCAAAAAGTGTGATTCCATTATCTCTCCTCCCTCTTCTCCTCCCCCCCTCTCCCCTCCCCTCTCCTTTTCTTAATGAAGAAGTGTGTATAATTTTTTGTGCTGTTTTCCTTACTGTGGCCCTCCCCTTTTTCTCTTCCATTTTATACGTTTTATACGCCGTGGAGCCGCAAGCAGAGTGACGCGCCCGAGGACATTTCACCCTTTTTCTACCCATACCTGTGTTCATGTCTTCTACAATAACTTTCAATAGACACATGGTGTTGGAAGATTAGCTGGGCAAATCGATTGGCTGTCCCTTGCTTTCCCCTGTTATTTTTGAAAGCAGGAAGATTGTCTTCTGATGGACATTGATACCGATGTGACTTTACCTCAGTGATGACTCAGCTTTGCTTTGGAAAACAGGCACAGGTAGCTGCACCGGGTTGCCTCTTTCCTGCCGGGGTGTCCCTGTAGCATGGGGGCTCGTTGCCACAAAGTCATCAACACTGTCTGGGTTGTTGTGTGTGCTTCCTACCATCTGGATATTGTTTGGAGGCACATGGGAGGGGTGGGAGAACAAGTTTCCTGCAGATGCCTTGCTTTCTTCTGCTGCTGCGTACCTCAAATAGAGACACCATATCTCCTTCGCTATATGATTGTGTCCAGTCTCTGCTTCAGATGTAGTGTCAGAGCAGATCAATGGCAGGTCTGGCTACAGATGTACATTTGTCTCGTACAGCAGCATCAAAATTGTACATCAGTGCAGAACTCTTTAAATCTACAGTTTTCAACTTTTATGCCACACAGCTCCTAAAATATTACTACAAATACTTTCACGGCTTCCAAATGTCTATGTCAAATCTATGCAAAATATATTAGAAGTTACCTTTAGTGGCCTACTTTATGATACTTAAATGACTTATAAATAAATGAACAAAAGTAAAAATGACCATTTTAAAAATTCAGTTTAGCCTGTTATAATTATACTGCTAATAATTATTCAATTTATATTCACTGAGTTCTGAGAAAAATAACATGGAAATGTGTTTTAATTTAGACACAATTGTTAAAAGATGTATATGTATAACATACTGTAAAAAGGTAAACTTTAAGAATGCACAATATAACTCATGGCTAATGAATTAATGGGATACCACAATGCCCTTATAAATCACTATACTGTATCCTGCAGTTTATTTAAATTCATAGCACCTCATTAAAACTGAGCTGTGCACCTTTAGGTCTGAGTTGATTATGGACCCCATAGCTCAGAATAACTTTTTATTCAGAGAAACATGGTCTGACCTTGTATCATATTCCTATATGGAACACGCCATAGTTTAGACATTAATAATGATGCTATTGCTTTTTCATACTGGTGAGATGCTACTTAAAATGTGTGTTATTATTTAGCAAGACCAGCTCATTTATCAAATCCAAATTACCCTTCTGTGCATAACCAACGTAGTTAATTCAAAGTTCTCCATTTCTCTTAAGTAATTTTCATTGTTTAAAATGCTAAAAACTAAAATGTGATATGTAATGTCAATGTAATAAGTCACAGATGCAATAAAAACCTATTGTAATAGCTTGTTCACTCAGGACTATAGCAGTGTGTTCTTTGAGTGAGCAGTACACAACCTAGAGGAAATTATAATAAACCTTTGATTTGTAAATGTAGCATATACAGTATTTATTTTGTTGCATTTGATATGAACATCAATGTAATTTTCTTTCCCTTTCAAAGGGCAAGGTATTGTAATAATAATATTTCACAAATAAGCAATAACAATCTATTTCCCATTGAATTGTATATAATGCTGACAAAATTGTGTATGCACACACTTAAAGTGTCTATACAGGCATACCCCGCATTAGCGTACGCAATGGGACCGAAGCATGTATGTAAAGTGAAAATGTACTTAAAGTGAAGCACTACCTTTCCCCACTTATCGATGCATGTACTGTACTGCAATCGTCACATACGTGCATAACTGATGTAAATAACGCATGTGTAACAGGCTCTATAGTCTCCCCGCTTGCGCACAGCTTTGGTACAGGTAGGGAGCTGGTATTGCTGTTCAGGACATGACAACAGGCGCATGCGTGAGATGCAGTTTGCCTATTGGGCGATATGTACTTACTCGCGAGTGTACTTAAAGTGAGTGTCCTTAAACCGGGGTATGCCTGTATGTTATATAGACAGAAAATAAGGCATTTGTATGTAACCCATGTCTCCCTCCCCCCCCTCCCCCCCCGGTCGCAGATTGGACCTCTAGGGCGTAGTGAGGGCGGATTACGTGTATGTTGGTGGTGCATACCTGTGAGGAACAGGAGGGCCTGAGTCTCCCGTGTTGGTATTGGGGAAAAAGGGACAGGCTTCTGGGGTGTATGCCTCCATCTCCTTAGCAGTCCTTGTGGTGCAGTGCTCCATCTCTTTAAGCCCCAGGGATATGGGGTGGGACACTTACAGAGAAAACCCTGGTCCCAGGGTGAATGATCCAGATCTCACACACAGTCTTAGATAAAAGCAGCAATGTCTCTTTATTGTTCTTAACACAGCACTCAAGAAGCAGTTCATGCACCGCAGCAGTTCATGTGCAGCAGTGCTTCCAATTGTAACCAGGTCTATTCCTCCACTCCTCTCTTCCAGGCTGTACCCTATCAGGATGGGCTGTTTGGGGTGTCAATACCCCAACCCCCACCTCCAGGATGTACTCTCTGGGTGAGGGTAGATCTCCCCCCTCACCCCATCAGCAGGGTGAGGGGCATTGGTTCACAGCACTACAATGCTACCAGCTCTACTCAAGGTGCTGAGCGTCTCCTCTCCTGTCTCCTTCAAACTCCCAGACCATCTCTCTCTCTCTCTCTCTCTCTCTCTGCTCCAGCACTCTCTGCTCCCAGGACAGAACTCAACTACTTGTCTCCTACAGGAGCAGGCAGGACTAACTTTTAAAAAACAAAAATTGTGAGGCGCTACTTATGAAGGTGAATATATATATATATACAATAGGGGTCTGCGCTCGTGTGTGGAAAGCCAGAAGTATAGGATATATAAAATTAATTGAACCGGTAATAAATCATAAATACATCAACATGATATTAATGAATTAATATAATGATATACCAATGCAATATATCCTAAATAATGAAATTAATTAATATACCAAAAATGCACTGTTTTTTTGCCTTTTAACTAATTAAGCTAATTGGATTTGGGAGGTATATAATATGAGACACCACACACCCAGAGTCCATCCCCTGAAGAAGTCTGTAAATCAGATGAAACGCGTAGGGAAGGTGTGCAGTGGACTTTGCAACGCTTGCCATTGAACTGCTGAGTATCTGTACCGGTCCGGTAATTAGAACGGTTCCCGTGACGTCACCCGCTGGTCCGCGACTTCAACCGTCCCCGGTGGGAACTAAAGATCAACTGTTTGGTGTATACCGGGGAGAGACCATCGTGGAGTGCTTGATACGTCAGTTCCTGCAGGCAGTGAACAACGGAGACAGCAATCTGTTCCAGTGGAGTCACGGAGGGACTACAGCAGCAAAGCAGCGTTTCCTGGTCCTAGGAGCATGAGTATTACTCATACAATGCTTTTAATTGTTTTATGTTTGTGAGTTCATTTTTATTGAGATTTTTGGGAATTAAATATATCTATTTTGCACAGTAATGCACTAGGATTTGGCGCTTTTTTTTTTTCTTATATTTATATATATATATATATAAATCAAAAATATTGTGATAAATTACAAAAGTGCTCACATATAATGAAAACTGGCAAACTTTGCTGCTCAACCCTCTTAGGAGAAGATCCAATTATCTCCTATCTGGAATGGTGTGGACAAACTTGTGGGGAGCGCAGGTATCACCATAAATATGTAAGGGAAAAGAATAATACTAAAATAGTGTGATATGTCTAAATAAACACAGCAACCTAAGCAGGAATCATGAATGGGAACTCACATTCTCCCAGTGGTAATACAGCCTTTGAATAGCAATAGATGCAATGGGTAGATTCAGCAATGTGCAGGGGGGTCTTGCTTGTACACACTCCCTGATGGTGGCAGGACGAACCCTCAATGGAAATGAAATAAAGACAATTCTAGTGCAACACTGTATGTTCACTATGGATATATTGAAAAAGGCAATTGATATTGCACTTACATGATCAACATGTGCTTAGACACGTAAAAATTGATGCGCAGCATAGGTGTACTCCATCCACCCCACTCCCCAGGTCGCGTCGCGTCACTTCCTGTCCGGCCCGTCGCGTCACTTCCGGTTTCGTCGGCGAACACAGAATGGATCCTCACGGGTTCTGGGGCTTGTATGGCACACTTCTGAACTGCTGCTGGTTCACTCAACGCGCTTCGCTGGCGTGGCAGCTTCGTCAGGAGTCCGATCTGAAGTGTAAGCTTCTTTGTCCATGTATATATGCCCCTACTTGGTTCTGATTGGATGGATGGTTAATTCTCCGCTTCCCATTGGCTAAAATGGTGCTTTGTGATTGGCTGATGGGCGGGACTATCCGTGCATACTAATATCCATGTGTAATACATTAAAATGACATCGTTTTATTTAATACAAACATCTTAAAATCTTAATACACAAAATAAATAAATATATAACTACTGCTTTAACTAAAAACTAACTAATACATAGAAGAACTAACTGGTTCACAGAGAGAAGGGTAAATAGCTAACTGCTGCACCAAAGGGTACATTCCTTATGTTATGCACTTGTAAATGCATTGGTGTCATATATACCACTCAGCAATGATTTGTGCATTAAATTGAGTAGAGCGGTATTAAAAGTCATTAGCAAAGGTTTAACCTTTGCTCCCACTGCAGGGCCGAGTGGTTTTGACCTATTTATTGATGCCAACAAGTTTTTAAGGAAATTAACTGTTAAAAATTCTTCTTAAGTAAAAATTCTGAAAATGCAATTTTAAAAAATAGTACAATTACAAATCCACCTGCTATATATACATTTATACATACTAATTTAAGACCTAAGTCCAAATTTTATCCAAGTTTTATTAAAGGTCATCATTTAGAAGTTTTTAATCAATTATTAAACAAAGATTTTGAAGCCATTGTCAAGAATGACAAACCATACAAAAATAATCTAAGTTTTAAAGAGAGAGAAGCCCTGAAAACGTTAATGAAAGATAAAGAAATAGTTATCAAACAGGCAGACAAGGGAGGAGGAGTGGTTGTAATGAGCCGAGAGTATTACGTTAACGAATCAAATAGAATACTCGGAGACACTAAGACATACAAAAGACTAAAAAAAGACCCCACGACCACTTTCCTTGGAGAACTGCACAAATTTTATTAGAGGGAAAGAGTAAAGGCATACTCAAAGAAGAGTAGTTCATGTATCTTTGGGTAGATTCTCCAAAAGTACCGGTATTCTATTTTTTACCAAAGATTCAAAAGGACATACAACACCCACCTGGAAGGCCGATAATCTCAGGTATTGAATCAATGTGTTCCAATCTGTCGGAGTATATAGATACATTTTTACAAAAATATGTTGTAGCCGGCAGGTCGCATCTCAAAGACACGGCGCAGGTTTTATCCATTTTAGAAGATATTAAATGGGAAGATGATTTTATACTTGTAACCTGCGATGTCTCCTCATTGTATACGTCTATAGACCATACACAAGGGTTAAACGCGATTAAAAGAATTTTAACTGAGGATGAGAATATGGATGCGCAACAGAGCAATTTTATTTTAGAAGGAATACATTTTATATTAACCAACAATTACTTTTGGTTTAACCAGGAATTCTTCCTACAATTAGGCGGTACTGCGATGGGGACCAGATTTGCACCAAGCTATGCAAATTTATTTATGACCATATGGGAATTGGACCATATCTGGTCCTCCCATGGATTTGGTGCAAATCTGGTCCTCTGGAAAAGATATATTGACGACGTACTTTTTATTTGGAATGGCGGCGAAATTTTATTGAAAGAATTTTTGGACTACATCAATAATAACAATTTTAATTTAAAATTTGTATCTAATTTTAATAAAACAAAAGTGGAATTTTTAGATCTGGAAATCTATATTGAAAATAATGTGATTTGAACTAAAACTTTTTTTAAATCAGTGTATGGCAACAACTATATATTAAGAAACAGTTGCCACCACCCTAGGTGGATTTCCAATGTTCCTCAGGGGCAATTTATGCGGATAAAGAGGAATTGCAGTAAGAAGGAAACTTACGAGGAACAATCTCTTGTACTTACTAATAAATTTCTTGAGAAGAATTATAGCCCTACATTAATTGAAGAAGCAAAATCTAAAGTCGACTTGCTAGACAGGAAACTTTTAATTAAACCAAATGTGAATAAAACAAAAAAGACAGAGTTGGATTTTACCACCAGTTTTATGACTCAATTCAACAGGGATGCATACAAAATTAGAAATGCCCTGAAAAAACATTGGCACATTTTACAAAATGATCCTATTTTGGGCAGTGTATTACCTGCAATGCCAAATGTTATATTCACTAAAGCAAGTAATTTAAAGCAGAAACTAGCACCAAGTGTCCTGAAGATTAAGAAGGAACACACACACAATAATAATTGGCTTAAACTCCCAAAAGGTTTTTATACATGCGATAACTGCAAGATGTGATTTTTGCTGTAAGGAGGCTAAAGACATTTTTAAATCAAATACCACCAATGAGGTTTTTAACATAAAACAATTCATAAATTGCAATTCAGCATTTGTTATTTATTTGCTGGAATGCAGTTGTGGTCTTCAATATGTTGGTCAAACCACTCATGCCCTGAAGGTGAGAGCTCTGGAACACATGGGCAATATAAGACGTATGTTGGACAGACACAGTGTCCCAAAACACTTTACTCGTTTTCATGGATCCAATCCAAAAGATTTAATTATAAAAGGAATTGAGCATTTCCCATTAAATTGGAGAGGCGGTGACAGAACTAAAGAACTAATTAAAAGAGAGACATTCTGGATTCACCGGCTAAAAACGTTAATCCCAAATGGGCTGAACTCAGATATAGAAATCAGTGTTTTTATATAAATAATGTGTGTCCACATAGACAGGTCCAGCACTCTGTTACATCCAATCAATCTTATTTTAATAATATTTTATACAATTTTTTATGATGAATTTTACGATAATGACTATTTACATTTGGATATATATATATGTATTTTTTAAGATTTATGCAACCCTGTTATTTATTTATATGTATTTATCTGTATATTTATGTATTTATACTGGGTGCACTAACTTGTGTTTTTCCACTCTTCTCTCCCATACCGCTCTACTCAATTTAATGCACAAATCCTTGCTGAGTGATATATATGACACCAATGCATTTACAAGCGCATAACATAAGGAATATACACTTTGGTGCAGCAGTTAGCTATTTACTCTTCTCTCTGTGAACCAGTTAGTTCTTCTATGTATTAGTTAGTTTTTAGTTAAAGCAGTAGTTATATATTTATTTATTTTGTGTATTAAGATTTTAAGATGTTTGTATTAAATAAAACGATGTCATTTTAATGTATTACACATGGATATTAGTATGCACGGATAGTCCCGCCCATCAGCCAATCACAAAGCACCATTTTAGCCAATGGGAAGCGGAGAATTAACCATCCATCCAATCAGAACCAAGTAGGGGCATATATACATGGACAAAGAAGCTTACACTTCAGATCGGACTCCTGACGAAGCTGCCACGCCAGCGAAGCGCGTTGAGTGAACCAGCAGCAGTTCAGAAGTGTGCCATACAAGCCCCAGAACCCGTGAGGATCCATTCTGTGTTCGCCGACGAAACCGGAAGTGACGCGACGGGCCGGACAGGAAGTGACGCGACGCGACCTGGGGAGTGGGGTGGATGGAGTACACCTATGCTGCGCATCAATTTTTACGTGTCTAAGCACATGTTGATCATGTAAGTGCAATATCAATTGCCTTTTTCAATATATCCATAGTGAACATACAGTGTTGCACTAGAATTGTCTTTATTTCATTTCCATTGAGGGTTCGTCCTGCCACCATCAGGGAGTGTGTACAAGCAAGACCCCTGCACATTGCTGAATCTACCCACTGCATCTATTGCTATTGAAAGGCTGTATTACCACTGGGAGAATGTGAGTTCCCATTCATGATTCCTGCTTAGGTTGCTGTGTTTATTTAGACATACCACACTATTTTAGTATTATTCTTTTCCCTTACATATTTATGGTGATACCTGCGCTCCCCACAAGTTTCTCCACACCAGGACTAACTTTTGACAGCCCCATCCCTCATGATGTCAGCAGGACCTCCCCTCTGTCTCAGGCCAGCAGACAGAGTCAGAGGTCTGCCTCTATCACTCAAGGCAGGGCTTGATGTGGGGGAAAAACCCATGATAACTACTGACGGCCTGCCCTAAACAGGACTTACACCAGTAGGAGAAAGATATATAGCCCCCATTTCTTACCGGGGCTACATGTAATTAAAAAAAAAAATAACAAAAGTTAGGTACACATGTAGTTAACTCTATTGCAACCCGTGGCATGCTCCTGCAGGTGAAATGGCCCTTTTGAATCACTTTGCGACTGATTCAAAACAATGGCTGCTTCTCCTGTTGGCACGTTGTGTATGTCCGTCTGCAGCATGTCAACAGTTGCAGTAATCTTGGCTACATCTGTAGGTGATACCTTTAATGGCTAACTTATGTTCACAAATACAAAATTGCATACTCTATTTATACAAGGCTTAAACATAGTAAGACTGGATATACAGATATTAAGTAATGTAATGCAAATGGTGAGTGAAAAATTGCAAAACCGAACATCCAGTATGGTGCCAGAGGGTGAAGTCACATCGCCCTGAGCTCCTGCAGCCCCACTGCTCCTACACAGATCAGCAGCTTAAACAACCAGAACAAATTATTTAAGGCAGTAGATAAAAACTCACTGAATGATCCTGTGAACAGCAAAAAGCAGGCAGACATTGCATGCTCCTGTGAGGGGGAGATACATGTGTAGGCAGTCTCTGCAGAGACATCAGGCTGAATAAAACCCTCACAGTTTCAATCCAGCTGAACAGAGGGGGAAAAGCAGGAAAAGCTCCACAGAAGGACAGTAACTTGAAAAGTAAGGAGAAGCATTTATATGAAGACATTTCTCTCCAGGCAGACACAGATGCCCCCCAAATATCAGCAAAAGCAGGTGAGGGCTGGGAGAAAGTCAGAGAACACCAAGATGGCTTCCAAGCAAATGGAGGAGCTACATGCAAACACAGAGGAATCAGAAGTGTCTCAAGAGGCAGAAACTCCCAGGGGTTATGGTGAGTTAGCCAGGGCTGTAGCAAAAGGTAGGCCACGAGCAGTAATTGCAAAGTTTTTCGACCTTAATGACATAAACAATATTAAGAGCCTATAAGGATTCGAGTGGCCTTACTTATGAGGGCAAGATGATCCTAATCTTTCAGGACTATTCTGCTACAGTAAGATGGGAGTTCAGTAAAGTTTGCAGTATGCTATATAAGCAAAATAAAAACATTTTTGGGATATCCTGCCAACTTAAGAGTCTTCATAAATGGAGGGGCTAACATATTTGCAGAAGCAGCAGAGCGCTTTATCCACCAGCATGCTGCAGAACTGGAGGACAGAACCTCAGAAAGGAAACAGAGATACAGCATGTTGGAAAATAGTGCAGCCAAGAAAAAAGGTTCCACTGGAAGATCCCTGCACCGCTGTGATGGGCCAGGCTGCAAGGAAATAGGAATTGCACTCGTAAAGGGACTAATTTGATCTGGTTACAGAGAGATGGTACATGCATAACATCATGTGGATGTTGGGAGGAAAAGGTGTTAATATAAGGATTGTTGCATTTAGCGATATAAAGTTCAAAAGCAATGGAGGGGTTATATTGCTTGAAGAACATCATAATATAAATCTTTTTTTTTTTTTTAAATCTCCAAAAAAAATAAGTTGTCTTCCAATTGGTTACAGGTAAAAAAAAATATATATAAATTAGAGTTTGTGGGTAAAAGGAGGAAGAGGAAGCAGTGGTGAGCTGGGATGAGGCTAAAATGCCACTTCTGGAAAAAAGGAATGTCATTAATCTATATGTGTTTCATGGTTTATTTTTTATACTCTGAGTTATGTATTATTTGAAATGTTTTTCACTGGTCGGATATATTGTGAAAGAGAAAAAGGAAACAACAGGCAATCACGGTAAAGTAAGGTTTTCTATGTTTTTATATACATTATGTAAAGGTGTGCTAGACAATATCAGTTTAACAACTAACCAACGACAAGACTTATTTCATGGAATGTTAAGGGTATTAACTCCCCAATTAAAAGGAACAAAATATTAAAGCATCTGAAGTGCTTAAAAGCGGATATAGCACTTCTTCAGGAAACACATCTAAACAGGGAGGAGAGTAGGAAACTCCAGACTAACTGGGTAGGTGAATGTGTATTCTCCCCAGCAGTGGGAAAGAAAGAGGGGTAGCAAATCTGATAAACAAAACAGTACCATATGAGCTAATATCAATTTGGAGTAACACAGAGGGAAGGTTGGTATAGTGTGTTCTCAAGATCAACAATATGGATATGTATACTGTATATAATATTTATGGCCCAAATGAACAGAGCCGACCTTTCTTCCAGAGTATAACTGATAAATTGTTGAAAGAAAGAGGAAGTAACCTAATTGTGGGCCGTGATTTTTACGCTGTCAGTGATCCATGTTTAGATAAATTTTATCTTAATCAGAGAAAAGGAAAATCAAGATCTGCACAGGAAAGCAGGCTGTTACAAGAAACATTGTGTTTGTTAGACTGCTAGAGGCTATTTAACCCCACTGAGAGAGAATATACCTTTTTCTCTCACCCGCATAACTCTTTCTCAAGAATAGACTATATTTTAACAAGCGTCCATATGATGGACAAGGTGTCCACAGTGGCGATTGAAGATATAATCATATCAAACTACGCACCAGTATGGTTAGAGATAAATTTAGGATTTAGGGAACACCAAAATAGAATTTAGAGATTTCCATTTTATCTTCATAATAATGAGGAGTTTAACGCTTTCCTCCTCAATAGCTGGTATTATTTCCAGGAAACAAATGCTATACACCAAAATGGGGGGAAAGTGAAATCACTAAAGCAGTAATTAAAGGCATGATTGTTACAAACATGAACAAACGTGGGAAAGAAACAGTAGCAGAATACATTAAATCTAGCAAGGAACTAAACAGGGCGTTCTGTCACTTCAAACAAAATCACACCCCAGAAAACTGGGACAAATACATGGAAGCAAAGAATGTCGCTACACAGAAAGGAATAAAAAAAGGTCCAATTTAGAGACCTTAACCTTTATAAGTACGGTAACAAGTCAGGTAAATTATTAGCTAAACACACAAGAGTCAAGATAAATGCAACTTTGGATGCCCCAACTCTATGGGAACACGAACAACAAACAGGAATAGTAGTGCTGCAAGCAGAAAAAACCTAGCCAGGGTAACTGCATGTAGAACAGAAAGGAAGTTGAGCACACTAAAAGAAATGCAATAATTTATAAAAAGTTCATATAAGGACCAGGTTTTAATATATATATATATGACAAAAGTGGAAACTGTTGTTACCGATAATGTTTAGCCTTATCCAGAAATAGTAATATAGATGTATTTATATTCATTTATACGAGTATTGCTTGCTTATAAGAATTAACTAGGGAGACTATATGTCTAATCTTATCCAGACAACAGAAATATATATGGATTTATAACATATTCATCTATAAAAGTATTGCTGTCTTTTAAGAATTAATATAATACTATGGGCAAAACTATTATTTTAAGGAAATAGATATGTGTTCCAAATAGGAAACACATCCACACCCCGGTTTATGAAAAGGGGATGGGGGAGCACAATAGTTGGAAACAGGCAGTGTTATGGATCTAATAAATGCTCTTAAGGTGAAGCAGTTGTATCCTGAGCAAGTTTGGTAGCTCAGGTGGCTGATGTCTAATTGGAAGGGAAAACACACATGGGTTTGTATGTGTTGGTGAGATGGTAAAATAAAAGTATATATAACTTACACGGCCTTGTGTAAGCTCAGTCACATCAAGGTTTCTTTGGGAATCCCGTGTTCTTCCGTTGATGCTTTTCTCCTTGCGGTGTGGGTACTTCTTCTTGTTGTCTATGCCGCTATCTTCGTTGGTTCAGGTTGCAATGAACAAGATACCAAGATAAGAATACACTCACATTAGCCCGTGTGAGTGCCAGATTTTAATAAAATGTTTTAGTGGTCTATAGACACGCCATCCTCCCCCTCATCGACGTATATATGTATATGTGTTAATCCTATCCCCCTTTTCTGTTTACACGAGAGGAAATCCCCCTGGAGCGGCAACCTGAACCAACGAAGATAGCGGCATAGACAACAAGAAGAAGTACCCACACCGCAAGGAGAAAAGCATCAACGGAAGAACACAGGATTCCCAAAGAAACCTTGATGTGACTGAGCTTACACAAGGCCGTGTAAGTTATATATACTTTTATTTTACCATCTCACCAACACATACAAACCCATGTGTGTTTTCCCTTCCAATTAGACATCAGCCACCTGAGCTACCAAACTTGCTCAGGATACAACTGCTTCACCTTAAGAGCATTTATTAGATCCATAACACTGCCTGTTTCCAACTATTGTGCTCCCCCATCCCCTTTTTGTATTCATTGCCTATAAAGGTCCTGGATAGATCCTGCTGGGGTTTCGAGTCACAAGAGGACATCACCTGAAAACCACTTACAGGCAGTATCACACCACTCTCCTCACACTTCCATACATCAGATAAGCCATACAGAGATAGCGCCCGGGTACCTCCTCAAACAACACACCCTGGTTTATGAATTTCTGACACGATAGAGAGGCTTCAATTAGATAAACATTAATTTATTAGAACAGCAATAAAATATAACAATTTACATGGTTGTACTGTACTAATTATACTTCCGTATAAGGTTTGTTCTTATTACAGGCCTAACAAAACAATACAGTTCATCCTATCTAAACATACATTGATATAAAACACAGCTATATATACAGATTTATAAGTGCACAGGAATTATGATCATAATTACCTTATCTGAGCTCTCCCTCAAACTCTTCTCTCCTTCTCCTCTCTCCTTCTCACCTAACTAACTAATACTCTGTCTGGTTTAAATGTGTTTCTAAACCCATAGCTGAACATGCAGGAGGTTCTGATTGGTTGAGGAAATATGCTCAAACTAAATTATGTGTGTTGCTTTGAAGTTGATGGGAAAACCTAGAAATAGCAGATCTATCGTAAATGGTGGCAATAAATGTTTGGACAGGTCAACAATACTGATTTGGAAAATACCAGCTGCTTTCCCCTTGAGTCTAAATGTTAATTCAGGATAAAAACGTTTTATTTTTAAGTCCCTGATAATCAACAAGAAAATGGTTATTATCAGGGTATGAAGTAAATAAACCTTTTGTTTCTCAATTCCCCTAACTTCTTGCATTTTACCGGAATGTTTATCCAGGTGCAGTTCCAGTATTTTACTTCAAAAGACAGTTTATGATTCCTGTTCCACAGAAACAATTCTCTTGAGTAACACTTTGAAGGAACCTCTATGTGTTTTATTTGGGAACATGGAGGGGTGGAAAGAATTTAATGGAGTCTCAGGAATCCCAAGGATTGCTGAAATTATACTCCTGGCAGGTAGAAAGTCTATAATGGTGCAATGGGTGAAATTTGACCCTCCAAACTTGGAAACGGTTAAAACATATCTCACTCAGCTAATGACCTTAGAAAAAATGGAAATAGAGACTAATAAGGACCAAAAAACTGAGATTAATTTTTAACAAAATGGGTACGCCTTTATTGACTCCCTACCACAGTGTGAAAAAGACCAAATATATCAGGCTTTCGCACGCACATCCTGGAGTCTCTTGCAGCAAATTGCACAAGGTCATAGATGAGATAAACAGCGGGAGAAAAGAACCAGGTTAAATGGGTATCAAGACAGGAGAACCGTAAATTCGAACCCAACATCTGTAATATGTAGTCTGACTAAAGTTATGTTTTGTACATTCTGTGAGTTAATTATTTAATTTAAAAATTGTGTATTTTTGAGTTACGTTTGAGCATCTGATTTATACCATTTTACTTATATATTTTTTTCTTTTAAGTATTGTTGAAACATGGAAAATTATAAAGATGTGTTGAAATCTGTAATGTTTACCAGCAATGTTAGAAAATCAATAAAAAGAACAATGATAAAAATAGCAAAAGCATAAAGGAAATGTAAATGGGTCAGAAACTTAAGTGAATGTGTGAAGTATATCAGCAAGAGATAGACAAAATTGGCCCATTTTCTGTCGTGAACATTTTTGCATAAACCTACAGTTTGGCCCAAAATTTGCTACACATTTTAAATCAAGCCTTCTATAGAGTATTTGCACAAGTGAAATACCTGTGAACACAACTGTTATAATATAACAATAACAAAAAGATAAAATTATCCCAGTCATTAGTGAACTCAGACTCCTAAATAGTTAAGTGCAGAAAGTGCAATAGTTGAACAATAATATCAATTTTATTCATCATAAATATAAAATAAATGGACTCACTATAACTACGATAAACTGCCTAGAATAATATCTTTAAAAAAGGTTGTCATATAAACTCCTAATTGCTAGTAGGGTACTGAAATAGTAGTACTGTACATATAGTAGTCATCATTGGGCTGAAATTAGTGGTACTGTTGAGTGAGTGGATCACATAAATCAGGTTTGGTGTGCAAATCCTAAGGCCATATAATAGGGCTGAGAAGAATGCTATATACAGTACTGTAGGTGATCTGCTAAACCTTCAGTTAATCTAAATTGTGGATGTATAGACTGTCTTTAACACTGATAGCCCCATAGTGCTAAATAGATCAACTATTACAACGCTATGGTATATTTGTTTTTGTTTCAATTTTTTTTTATTAGGCATTTAAACATTGTACATACATTGAAACATATCTTTAGCCTAATACGGGTTTTTTTCTTTTTTACACACCAACAGTCTCGCCGCGGCTCCGGTCCTACTAGCAGACCAAGAAGGGCAGGCGAGAGAGAGATAAATAGGAAAAGAGAATAGAGGGAGAAAAAGAAAAAGGGAGGGGGGCGGGGGGGATGCTATCTTTCCTCTACTAGCCGACCAGACGTACTTTGCCCGGTCTCCCTTTTTTTTCCTAGTTCTTTATTTCTCTCCTGCTAGAGGACAGGGACTTCTATCCTGTGGGTTGGACCAGCCATGGTTCCCAGATTTTATAAAAGGACATTGTGGATCTTTTCAAAAAGGCTGAAAGTTATTCCATGAGCATTACCTCATGGACCCTTTTTTTCACTGGGGGCGATACCTTCTTCCACGAGGCGGCCACCGCACATCTAGCTGCTGTGAGAATGAAGGAGATTAATTTTCTTGTTGGGCGGTCAGCAATCTCTATTGGCCTGGCCAACAAGTAGGTTAGCGGCTCAATGGGTATGGTGAGGTCTGTGGCCTCTTTTAGTATAGTTTGTATGGTTGACCAATATTTCTGAATCTCTGGACATGACCACCAAATATGGGCCATGTCCCCCTTTTGTCCGCAACCTCTCCAGCATAAATTGGAGGCCAGAGGGTAGATTTGTCTCAATCTAACTGGGGTAAGATACCAGTGGAACAGTATTTTGTATATATTTTCTTTAGTCGTGGTACATATGGAAGTTCCTGAGGCAGCTTCCCATATACTTTCCCAGTCCTCTCTTTCTATAGTTATATTCAGTTCCGCCTCCCACTTACTGTATGCATATAATCATGGGTAAGGGGATCTGTCGCTGTCTCCATTTCAGCGTAAATCTGCGTTATAAGGCCTTTCTGATGTGTAGTGTTCTTACACAGCCTTTCAAACTTAGTGAGAGTGGGAAATTCCAATGTGGGGGATAATGATTGTAAAAAGTGTCGAATCTGGAGATATTTGAACGCGTTTAGTTCTGGAATTTCGTATTTGCGTTTTAATCTTTGGTAGCTCAGGAATTGCCCTAAGCTCAGAAGGTCGGCGATCGCTCTGATGTTTTCGATTTAAATTGGTCGAATTGTCTGAGCTCACAGCCAGGAGGGAATTTAGTGTTTTTAAAGATTGGGATGAGTTGGGAATTGGTGTCTGTGAGCTTAAATTTAAATTTAGCTTTCGTCCAGATCTCCCATGTGTGCCTCATTGACCCAAGGCTAAATTTATTAAGTAACGTATCTCCCTTGTTCAGGGACCTAAGACAAGCTGGCAGAGAAGGCGTGCCGGCGTATTGTGATTCTATATCTAACCAGCAATATTGGTCTGGTTCAGCGTTCCATACTACTATCTGTCTAATTTAGGTGGCCTGGTAGTATCTTAGTATGTCTGGGACTCCAAGGCCTCCTCTCCCCCTTGACGCGAGCAGAACTGACCTAGTGATCCTGGGTTTTTTACCCTGCCAAATAAATTGGAAGATTTGCTTCTGTATATTTTTCAATTCTAAGTCAGGGATGTGGACCGGGATGGTCTGTAAGTAATATAGTAGGCGGGGGAGTATGTTCATTTTAACCGAGACCATTCTCCAATCCACGAAATTTGGTAATTGCTCCATTTGTCTAGATCGGTCTTAATTTTCCGGAATATGGCTGGGTAATTTGCTTGATATAGGGAATGGTAGTTCCTGGATACATTTACTCCTAGATATTTAATGTATGAGGAGCTCCAGCAGTAGTTAAAATTTAACTTCAGTAATTTCACCTCTGGCTCTGGTAGGTTTAGGTTTAAGGCTTCAGATTTACTGCTATTAATTTTATATCCTGAGATTACTCCGAAGTCCTCTAATTCTTTTTGGAGATTAGGGAGGGAAATTTGGGGTTGGGATAGCGTTAGAATTATATCGTCTGCAAACAACGATATCTTGTATTGTTTATTTCCGGTGCTTATCCCTTGGATGTTTACGTTTTCTCGAATTTTTGATGCTAGGGGTACTATTGTCAGTGCAAAGAGGATAGGAGATAAAGGGCATCCTTGTCTGTTGCCGTTTTTAATATTGAATCGTTGTAGGTTGCCCCCTGGGAGTTTCACCGTTGCTGAGGGGTCTTGATAAAGTCTACGGACACCCCCTAGGTATGAGTCTTTGAATCCAAATTTATGTAGGATGCTGTCCAAAAACAACCAGTCAATTCTATCGAACGCCTTCTCCACGTCTAAGCTTAGTAGGATTGCTTTGGTTCCTGTAAGGTGAACGTGGTCTATTATGTTGATTATTTTATGAGCGTTATCTGAGGCTTGCCTGCCCGCTACAAACCCAACTTTGTCTATATTTATGAGCCTGGGTAAGATAGGATTCAGTCGGTTTGCTAGAATTTTACTATACAATTTGAGGTAATTGTTCAAAAGGGAGATTGGACGGTAACTTCCACATTGCATCGGGTCTCTTCCATCTTTATGTATTATGGCTCGATTGGCGAGAGACATTGAGGTCGGGATTGGGTTCCCTTCCATGAAGAAGTTGAACATCTTCAGTAGATGCTTGGACAGTATAGGTAAGAATCTCTTGTAGTACACATTTGTGAACCCATCTGGACCAGGGGACTTTGACACCTTCAATACTTTTACTGCCGCTTCTAATTCCTCTTTAGATATTTCCGTGTTGAGTATCGCGTTTTCCTCTTCCATTAATGTGGGGAGGTGGCAGTTCTCTAGATATTTTTTTATGGCCGCCGCCGCATTTGATTCGGATTGGCCATTCTGGGATCTCAAGTTATATAGTTTGGTGTAAAATTTGGTAAATTCCGCTGCTATTTTTTTGTCATTATATTGTATTTCACCAGACCTATTCTTGATTGCTGTGATTTGGGACCTTATCTGCACTCCTCTTATTTTACTGGCCAGGAGTCTGTCTGCCTTGTTGCCTTTGTCATAGTATTGTTGGTTTGTCCATTTTAGAGCTTTCTCTACATCCTCTAATTGGACCTCTTTTAGTTTTAGTCTGGCAGTGGTTAATAGTTTGTATATTTTCCTGGATGGGGCAGTTTTATGTGATTGTTCTAGTTTGACTATAGTGTCAGTGAGGTCTCTGATTAATTTTAATTTGACCTTTTTCCTGTGGGCTGCAATAGAGATGAATTTCCCTCTGATTGAGGCCTTATGGGCTTCCCACAGGATTGCTGGGGAGGTGACGGATCCTGAGTTGAAGAAGAAATAATCCTTAAGTGCGGCTTTGACCTCTTTTTCTATCTCAGGATGGTTCAGCAGATAATCATTTAGCCTCCATGCATAGGAGTTTGATTTTGTGAATGGGACAGATAAGGTTAGACTAATGGGAGCGTGATCAGACCACGTAATTGGGCCTATGTCCGATTTGCACGCAGCCTCTAGGATGTTCTTAGTTATTTGGAAGTAGTCTATCCGAGAATAGGTCTGGTGAGGTGGCGAGTAAAAGGTGTAGTCCCGCTGGCCCTGATGCTGGGATCTCCAAACATCCACTAGCGAGAAATCTTTTATAATCCCCTGAACCTTTTCCCTATTTGTTGGGAGAGTGCTGTATGGGGGCGACCCATGTTGGATAATTTGTCATCAGCGGGGTTCAGGACCATATTTAGGTCTCCGCCAACCAATACTGATGATAAATATGCCGGTTCAATGCTCTCGAGAACTGTTGTGAGGAATTCGGTTTGGTTCTCATTAGGAGCATAGATGTTGATCAGAGCAATCGCCGAACCAGCTAGTGAACCGTATACCAATAGAAATCTACCCTCTGGGTCCACTGTTGTTTTGACATGATTGAATGGTGTTCCCTGTCAGAGTAGAATAGCTACTCCACTTTTTTTACTATGAAATGATGCGAAATAGCTCATTGGGAACACTTTTTTGAATAAATTTGGTGGGTCTTGGGATGTGAAGTGGGTTTAATGCAAGAAGATGATATCGCCCCTGACCTTTTAAGGCCTTGGAGAGCCAGCCTCCTTTCCCTGTTGTTTTGTAGGCCCTTTACATTTAGGGAGATTATTTTAATTGCGGCCGGGTTAGCCATTAGATTTTTGTGTCAAAGTGGACCATGTGACCTTTCCTTTCCCACCTGGAAGGGTGGGAGAGGGAGGGAGAGGGGGGGAGGGAGAGGGGAGTAGGAAAGAGGGGGGGAGGGATAGAGAGGGAGGGAGAGGGGGGATGGAGAGGGGGGAAGGAAGGGTTGCTTTTGAGGGGTTCTGCATTGGGATCTATGCTTCACCACTTTAATTCTTGGTGAGACCCCCTGTTATTTTGGAGGCTGTTACCAATCAGTCTGGATACCTGGGGTACTCTTGCCTGCTGTGAGGGCTGTGACTTGCATCATACATAGCATAGTTATTTTCAACAGCACTGTTTCACTTGTTAGCTAAGCATTTTGGTATGACAGGTTGGGGCAGCGAGCTTTGTCGCTAAAATCCTCAATCTCTCTTGCTCTGTTGAGGGTGCACAAGGGGAACCTCTCGAGAGCCGGGGATGGTGTGGGGAAACCTGGGGGTATGTTACATCTTATACATTTAGATGGGGGGGGGGGTGCCGCCTGTCATAATTATTGTTGCATATATTTCTGACTTTACATTTTATCAGCGGGGGACAGGTGTGGGAAGGGTAGGTTAGAGAGGGGAGGGGGGGTGGGGGGTGGGGGGCAGGGGGGTGTTAGATTTGGGGGGGAGGGAAGAAGGGGGGGTAGGGTGGTAGGGATTGCGATGAGGAACTGAGCAACCACTCTTATTTACATAGTATACAGTAACTGCCTTCTGATATGGCTATCTCCCGCTGTATGCCAGCCTTGGGAGAGGAATCAATGGGAGTCTTCTGCATTGTTTGTCACAGCGGGGATCACCATCTACATACAGTGTAACAGATAGCCATATTGCCCCATATGATCAAAACAGTTTTTTAAGATGTATGAGCAGGGGGGGGAGGGGGCAAGGGACAGGGGGGGGTGTATGTAGTGGTCACATAGGTTATTGGTAATCAATTAGTACATTTTTCGATTGTCTCCATGTTTAAGAAACGTATATACTATTTGTGGGTTCATTTGGTATATGTGGGCTTGTACAGTCTGAGCGTCTTTTCATGGTATTGTCTTTTTTGCGGCGTAAGTTACTCACAGTGGCGGCACCCGCCCGTGTTATGGGCCAGGTTTGAGAGGTTAAAGTACTCACGGTTCTGTAGATCTTCCTACCCCATTTTCTGACGTAAAGCCGCCAGCCTCCACGATCAATGTGGGCCGCGCGGGTGCAACTCCGGCGCGGGCCCATCCCGATCGCCCGGCAGGGGAAAGTGCGGTAGTGGAGAGGTGAGTAAAGGCAGGAGAAGGGGGATAAAATACAATAGGTCACCCTCTCCATCGACACTCTCGACCGTAGCTTGCGTGGCTTGGCTCTTAGCTTTCTATTCTGGGCGATACTCAGTTGCTCCGGTGCTTCAGGTTGGTCTCGGACGGGCAGGTGATTGCATCCATCTTCTCCCTAGTCGCTGGTGTTATGGGCAGGGAGCTCCTGGTAGGCGTGTGGGGAGCGAGGGTCGAATCTTCTCCTGATGGCTGCGCTTTCACCTCCAGAGCTGTTGCGGGTCTTGGGCGGTGTCTGAGTGGTCTTGATCCATGCTGCTGTCTGCCTCGGGTGGTTTTTTCTTTGTTCTCGCGGTTTCTTCAGTCAACGTGACTTGGTCCCGGTGAGTTTGACGGGGTAATAACAGGTAACCAGGGACAGGAAATTACAGGTAAGTTAACTTTATTTAGCTTGTTGTTTTTGCCCTGCCAGACTCTCTGGGGCTCTGACTGGAGGTTCATCCATCTCCGGTCCGCGGGGCTCTGATGTTTCCGACAGCCAAGCTGGAGGGGGATGCAGGCCTAGCGCACGGGCTAGACGGGGCTTTCTGAGGGGTACTTGATGATATGAAACTTTCCGTTTTTATGCACAAGAAGTTTGAATGGAAAACCCCACTTGTACTTTATTTCATTTTCCCTCAGTAGTGTGGTTAGCGGCTTCAGGTCTTTTCTCTTGTTAACTGTTATTTTTGCTAGGTCGTTGTAGACCTGCAAGGAATCATCCTGGAACTTAATAGGCTCCTTTGCTCTGCAGGCCTCCATGAGCCTTTCCTTGTTTATATACCGGTGCAAGCGTACTATGACGTCTCTTGCACGGTTCGGGTCGTCTGACCGCGGGCCGAGAGCGCGGTAGGCCCTGTCCATTTCTAGGTCCTTTTCATCTAGGTCATCACATAGCGAGGAAAACAGGTCCATAAGGTAAGGCTTTACTTGACCCGGGAGGATAGCCTCAGGGATACCGCGGATCCTTATATTTTGGCGCCTGTCACGGTTTCTTGATACTCTAGGCTGTCTTTTAAGTTGCTTACTTCCAAGCCTAGCCTGAAGATTTCATCATATGCTGCAGTCTGCACTTGCAGGGACTCCTCCAATTTAGCCTCAAGTGCTGAGGTTCGCTCCGTCAGGCCTGTGATATCTTGCCTGAGCTTTGTCACAGCCGCTTTCAGATCCTCCTGTATCGATATATGAAGTTTTGTCAGCATCGATGTCATTAGCTCTTGCATGTATTCCCTAGTGAGGCTCACTTCAGGGTTCTGTGTGTCTGCCTCTTGTTCCCGATCTGATGCCTGCTGTTTTGCACCGCGTGTGCTCGCTGTGCTGGCGCCATCTTGGTTTCTAGCACTCGCTTCAGCATTCTTTTGTGGAGTGAAAAACTTTGTAACCCCCTTAGCAAGTTGCTCTTTCTGTCGATTTGCCATTTCTGTGTGCTGAGGGCTCAAGGTGATCGTTTTTTGGGGTCCAAAAGTGGGGGGGAAATCTCTTTTAACTGCAGTTATTCACGAGGGTCTGTGGAGCTCCTCTCTCACACGACCATCCTTGTTGACGTCCTGGACACGCCTCGCTATGGTATATTTGTAGCAAATTGACAGTTGCTGTATACCACCCCTAGTAACTGTACCCATTGGTGTTTAAGGTGACACAGTGTTGCTCAGTGTGTAGCCTAGTGGGAGGCACTAAATAGTATCAATCAGATTGACTCTGTCATATTTTTTAAAGTAACTAGACACCTACAGTATATCGAGGGTAACAAAAAAAGTGTAGGTTTTGGGCGGTTCACAGCTCACCATCGGGGTACAATCAAATGTGTCCAAACGCAATTAGAAAAAAGGTTGTTTATTCAGTGCATGTAAAAACAGATCTGCCACAGAGTAACTCTGACGTGTTTCATCCACCAATAGGACTTTGTCAAAGAGTGACTGGCTTAGCCAACAGTGAAACCTATATAGTGATCCTCAATCACTGATTGGGAGCACTAAATGAGTATGTAAATTCAAGTACACCTGCTGAATAATGCACTGATTCCCCCTCTCAAGGTATATCAGTAGTCCTCCCAATAGAGGCATTCACTCAACAGGAATCACAGGAGACTATATACAATACAAACTACTGAAAAAATGTTTAAAATAACTATACAATACATAGAACACTTAAAAACAAATATAAGCATGCTGACACATCATATAAATGATCAACAACTTATATACAAAAAACAGTAACAAAGTAGCAAAAAGAAAGCAACATAACGAGAAACGGAAAAAATAAGAAGAGACATATCTATATCCTTATATACTAAAATAATGCATTAAATGATTCTATCTAATTGATGAAAGAAAATATATTGATCCCAAGAGCTAACAAAAATTATGGACTAAAAAACTAAACTATATTTATACCAAAATTCATATGTTCTTATATTATCAACCCCATAAAATATATATATATATATATATATGCTTAAGCCTATAGGGAACCATGTTAAAAATGGTTTTTGAGGCAAAAAGTGACACTGTGTGCTCATTTGTATGTCATTTCCCAGAATCCCTTGCTGCAGTGGAAGTGCTGTATGCTGGGTGATAATGGGGAAAGGCGGGGTTGCAGACCTGCCTAAGACATGCAGATGAGCATACAGTTGTATTTGCATATATATATATATATATATATATATATATATATATATATATATATATATATATAACACAAACTATGTAACCTAGTGTCAAAAAACAATATATATATATATATATATAATAAGTAATTTAATGCATAATAAAATCTATATGCCAAAAAATTAATTATAAGAATAAGAAACATATATAAACCGGATTGAATAATGACAATATATACCATGTACACTTAAACCAGGAAATGCTTGAATTCCCATTCAACATTAATACCTATGGGATGTAAAGTGTTCATGGTATATATCCAATACATTTCTCTCATATTAAGTTTGTGTAGTCTATCACCTCCTCTAGGATGTAGACCTACATGTTCCAATCCTGAAAATGAAAAATTGGTAATATTCCCCTGAGGACATGATGAAAAATGACGTGATACAGGATGTGACATATTTTTTTTGATAATAAGCCTCACATGTTCCTGGATTCTAAGTCTCAGTGGTCTGATTGTACGGCCTATATAGGACATTTTACAACCACATTGTAGATGATATATAACATGACTGGTATAACAGTTAATAAAACTCCCAATCCGCAGGTTATCAGAACCATTTGAGATACTTTTAATGGATTTGGCATACTTACAAACAGAACACCTCCCACATGAAAAGAAACCTTTCGGAATACCCCGCACCTGAGACCCTCGAGGGACCAATTAAATAAACTTGGTGAAAGATGGGACCTCAAAGTTTTCGCTTTTTTTGTATATAAACCTAGGATCTACTTGTATAATAGGAGCAATATTACTATCCAATGTTAATATTTTCCAATGTTAAAGAAAAATCTCTCTAATAGAATGTGATTGTCTACTGAAAGTAGGTATAAATGAAGGACATGAAAGATCATTATCAAATGTATGTAATTGTTTTTTCTTCTTGGGAAGTTTATACTTAATAATGTCCCTTCTATCTAAAGAGTCCGCATTATCAAATGCTGCTACAATGTCTTTCTCTTTATACCCCCTTGCCAAAAAAATTCTGCCATAATACGAGACTGCAAAATGAATGTCTCATTGTCAGAGCATATTCTCTTGAGTCTAAGGAATTGTGCCTTTGGTATACTCTTAATCAAAGATTGAGGATGACAACTTGTTGCACAAAGGAGTGAGTTCTTAGAATGAGCCTTTCTATAAATATCAGTTTGTATATTTTTTTCAGTATCTATAAACAGTGTAATATCCAAATAGTCAATGTGATGCATATTGTGCATGTAAGTGAAGTGTAAATTTAAATCATTAGTGTTGAGAATATTGATAAAAGTGATAAGAGAATCAGAATCCCCAACCCACACTAAAATAAGATCATCTATAAATCGTCTATAAAAAATAATGTGATTACGAAATGAATTAGAATCGTGATAAATGTGTTGTGACTCCCATAGACCCATAAAAAGATTTGCATACGACGGTGCAAAAGAAGAAACAACCCATGACTGTGCCCAATTTTTGTAAATAATAACGTGAATCAAACAAAAAATAATTGTGGGTTAATAGAAACATAATAGATTCTAATAAAAAAGTGCATAAAGTGGTAGATAAGTCAGATAAATTAAGAAAATGCTGCATCGCAGTGATACCATGTTCATGTGAAATAATGGAATATAGGGAGGTCACATCCAATGTGACCCACCTGTATTCCCGCTTTCGTTTTAAATCCTGTATAGAACTAATAAGATCTGATGTGTCCTTGATAAAAGATGGTAATCCAAAGACCAATGGCTGGAAAAAGCTGTCCACATACCGCGATAAACCATCTCCCAAAGATCCAATACTCGCCACTATTACGCTGGTAAGTAATGTCCGTAACACAGTACCCAAGAGGGTTACACTTGAGAAGACAAATGGAAACAAAACTCTCCTGCTACGCTAGATCCGCTTCAGCTGCAGCCCGTCAAGGTGCAACCAGACCTCCGCCTCACCACGATCGTAGACTGGTATGCTGACATCACCTCAGCACGCCGAAGGTCTAAGATAGACCACCCAGTGATCGATTGTATGAACAAAACGTCCTGTGGATGGCATGAGCATGATCAAAGACAAAAAGATAATTGCAGGAGAGTTTCCAAATGTTGAATAAACAACAGGATTGTCCTAGGATTGTTTATTCAATATTTGGACACTCTCCAGCAATCATCTTTGCCTCTTTGATCCTGTTCACGCTGTCCATGGGAATTTTGTTCAAACAATCGATCACTGGGTGGTCTATCGCAGATCTACGGCGTGCTAAGGTAACGTCAGGATCCCAGTCTACAATCGTGGTGAGGCGGAGGTCTGGTTGCTCCTTGACGGGCTGCAGCTGAAGCGGATCTACTGTAGCATAGCAGGAGAGTTTTGTTTCCATTTGTCTTCTCAAGTGTAACCCTCTTGGGTACTGTGTTACGGACATTACTTACCAGCGTGATTGGATATTCCTGCTGCTTCTGAAACTACTGGATAAGGAGCAATGTATGCTGAGGGATCCTCACGAAGAAAGTCTTCACCTTCTAGAGTGGTAACATGTACCCTAAACATGGCCTGCCTTTATTATTAATCTTTCTTGTATGTGTAATCATTTACACTTTATTATTGTAACAATATACAGCTCAACCCTGTTACAACGCGATCCGTTACAACGTGACTCTGCTTACAACGCGATGCAAGTGTGGCTCCCAATTTTCGTATTTATGAATACTTTACAACAAGATTATTGGTATCTTAAATACTTTATTGTACAATGCATACAATTGTACATTATTTCTAACGTGATATGCTTATAACGCGATGTGATTCTTTGGACCCCAAGCACAGCGTTATAAGGGGGTTGAGCTGTAATAACTTTTTTACGCTATGAGAGTCGTGCGCTTTGTTTCTTCTCTTTTACTTGTTCTCCGTGTGATGTTGGGCCGTCCACTCTAATAAGCTGCAGACTCTCCATGATTGTTAAATGTTTTTGTATTTTGTGTTTTATCTTAATATTTTTTATTGTTTAACACTTGTTGGAATACAATTTTGTGTTCCCTTAAAACCTTTTTAGTGCACTTTAAATATATTACTCTTATTGGGTTGATTTATTCACATACTATTAGTTCATTACTTTATACTAATCACAATATTGGTGCTCAGTTTATTGTTGTTCTTTAGAAGCTATACAACTCAAACTGCTTTTATACATTTGGAAGCATGTTTGTTGTTGCAATGCTCTGTCTGTTTCATCTTTACATAAAGCTGCATTTGCATTATGTTCTGCATTTCTCTCTCCTTCATACTGTATACACTATGGACCTCTGAACTACACTGCAACATACCTCCCAGATAAATTTGGAGTCATCACTTGGTGATAAGACGCTTGCTTTTATCTCACAGCATGTGAGTGGAATACCCACAGTTTTAATCAACAATGTATGCAATATTGTGTAGCTGTGTTACACTATGTTTTTTCTTGTACATGTACTGTACCTTGAGACAAGTTTGCGCTTTGATTTGCTGCCTCGCTATCCTGTGGATGTTGGGAAACATCCTGATTTGAGCTGCATCTTGCCCAAGGTTACTTGTATTATGTATTAAAGAATATTTTGATACCTGTAATATTTATTTATAGTCCAGGATCGGGGCCTTTATCACAGTTACATTAATTGCACATTTATTTCACCATTGGTGGTTGTGTTGCGCTTGTTCTATTTTTCTTTTTCACATATTACTTTTCATTGAATGCATTTCAAAATACAGTCCACTATAAGTGTTTAAAACCTATAGCTTTTTCCTAACAATTTTTGAATTTTCTATAAATTCTACAGTATATCTTTCTTGAGACATTTAAAACTTAGACTGAAGAGTCACAACACAAATAATAAGAGTTAGTTATGTGTTCATTCCCCCAAACGTACCCCTAATACAATCCTTCTGGTTAAGTACCTTTTCATTTCCATCATTATACTGTATTTCCATTTGGACAGTGCCAAAGCATCTGATCTCTAATAATCACAGGGTCCAAACAGTCCAAGTATTACATACCTCAAACTTTATTATTCCAATTTATAACAAGAAGCCAGTAATTATGCGTGTACTGTAAGTTGTCTTGTGCAGGAAAAACACAGTTACGTTTGGACTTTCTGAGGTTAGGAGTTGACTTCCCTGTCCTAGACAAATACAATCTTGATTGACTGTCTGCATTAGTAATCTGGATCTTGTTTGAAGAGGCTCCATGAGGAACTTTAGTCATATGACCTGCACCTCTTCGGGTGAGTAAGTACTGTACTTGGGATGAGATGAGAGTCTCACACAATGGTTACAATTTATCATTTTGTTAAGCAATCCTCTTTTAGTTTATTACAAAAAATGCACTTGTAGCATCTTCTAATAAAATGTGCTTACAATTGATTTTATAATACATTACAGTATATTTAATGCTTTATTTAGCTTTGTAGTGGCCTTCATTCATTTAGAAAACAAAGAAATAGCTTTAACCTCTCTTTTTATAATGTCAAGTTGCTTATTTCCCAGTATAAAATAGTAGTAGGTAAAAAGATCGAAAAGACAAGGCATAGACAGCAACCCAAGCATAAAATCACCTTAATCTATTGTACTCTCTATGGATATAAAAAAAATAGTAATAATGCTGAGATGTGGTGCTCTAGGGCCTGCCTTCTTTTCTCATGTCAAGCAGTTCACGTACATTATGCTTCAGATCATTTCATGCCGTTTATAGAATATTTTCTATTACTGGCAAAGGCAGAAGTCGGGTTTAAAGCTGATTTCAAAATTGACATTTGACACTATACATAAGCACATGAAAACAAATGCTTAGATGGTTAAATTACTGTATTTTGAAAACGGACATAAGATTTTTATTGTGTTACCCTTTTCCCAATTTGTGACTTTGTTTGCTATTATTAAGGATGGTCCATAGAAGGTTTTCAAATCCAACCCTCCTCCCTCCTGAACCTCAGTGGTTCAGATTAATCCAAATCGTTGCTTGCATCTCCATGGTCAAGCTAAACAGAAATAAAACAAAATCTAATTTTCAATTCCTGCTCAGGATGAATTCCATGAGCTTCCCATTTCCACATAGGCAACTTAAGAGAAAGTAGAAGTTGGGAGATAGATAGATACAGGACAGAGAAGCAGAGCAGAGATAAACACAGAGACACAGATAGATCTATTAAGCTATCTATGTATGAGTGTGTGAGCATACAGTATATATCTGCAAGAGACCACCATCTGACTTGTCACTCTCTCTCCTCTACTAATATACCTTTCTATCAATTCCAGTTGGGTTACCACTTTATACAATAATTTATCTGTTGGTTATTTAGGTGTATATATAGGTGAGCAGAATTATAAATTATGTTACGTTACCTGAGTTGGATATCTAGGTTGGCATAGAGATATATATTGAAGAAATACCTCTCCCCAAAGACAGGGAGAGTATGCAGAATACCCAATAGCATGCACTCACCAGACTATCAAGTGAAGGAATATAGGTGAATAAACTCAGAGATACACTCAAGACACAATATGGACGGTGTAGTAAAGATTATATGGGATACCCCCTGAAATATTTAGTGGTTTGGTTGATATGGTTAAAATAATGTATTACTAATAAAAACTAAAAATAATTGTGGTGAAAATTTATAAAAATGCCTAGGAGGCATATTGTAATAGGAGGTAACGTCCACACTATTAATAACCACACAGGGTTAAAGTACTCTGAAACTATTGGTGACAGCACTCGGCGGAGTGTTGTCCAGAGTCACCCTGTGGTACCTAATAGGGCTAATAATCCTAAAGGCAGTGCTCAATACTGTTTCCGTTTGTGCCAGATTATATCTGGTAGGTAGTCATACCTTAACACAGGAGTGATAATACTTAGTACTGTTGATACAGGTAAGTCTGTCATATACCCCTGTGAGGTAAGCTACATGTCTGAGGCTTTAGAGGTATAGCTGTATATGCTTAAAATGAATAGTCACCAAAGTTAACCTGCATGTGGTCAAAGTACTGCTTTGGTAAACTGCAAGTATATGCCAGAATATCTATATGCAGCCCAAGAGTAAGGGCTACAGGGTGAATATGCAAAAGCCTTGTGTGAATAATAAACTAGCAATCCTGGTGTACCTTATGGATTGCTAGTAAGACTGCCACCATATTGCAGAGTTAGGTATTGAAGGTGTTAATATCCTGCTTCTGTGGGATAAACAGTGAGTGTACAGAAGGGGAGGGGTGAGTATTCCCTCCTGGTACTGCTCGAAAATCAGTAACTCTGTAGCTGCTTACAGTAGCTACTATGATATGCTATACTCAGAATCTGCCTATGAGGATAATTGTGGTAGGACAGAAAGGGGAGGGAAATAACTCAGAACTTTTCCTATTCAATATACTGTCCATCAGAGCACAGTGAGTGCCGGGCTTGGAACTCCCCTTCTCACAGCTGTGCTCTCAGCTGACGTATTGCAAAACTGTGTCCCTGTCGGCGGAACACAGAAATTTAGAATTAGAAGACGTCGCCGGACTTCCCTCTTCCTGATGTACGTTTTGCTACATGGAGCTTTGTCAAGGGAGATGCATAGAGACCACTATGTGACCTGTTTAAACTTTCTCTTCTCTCCTAGTATATTAACGTTATTTATATATGTAGCCCTGGTTCCTAGCAAACACAGATCACTACGATATGCTATATTACCTGTAGGCTCACAGGGTCTGAGCCTCTGCCACGGAGAGACTGGGGTACGCGCAATACTTATTACTTGGTGCAGCGCCTCCACCTGCGACAGCTTCCACCAGAGGGGAAGTGGTTATTCGCAGGACCTTATGTACATTAACACACTCACACAGCGATATAACCAACCAATTAACTTTACTGGCATGAACACAATGACACAACCTCTCTCTTATTCTATCAGCAACAGGTGTCCCTCTTTGAGGAGACACTAAACTCAGCGTCTCACCGAACGCTCACTCTCCCCCTCCCTTCACGGGTGGTCCCACCCCGTGTCCAGTTCCCTCCTTGAATAAGTCCCCCACCCTCAAGTGAGATAGTGAATGTATGAGTGTGTGACTGCGCAGCCACCGTGTCCTGAGTGAATGATGGTACCGTTGGTGCACTTGAAGTTTACCTGCTGGGCACTCCAGTACCCGGTCCAGCAACAGTCTTCACAAAGGATCGGTGTGGGTCTAGATGACGTCACCCTTAGGTGTCCGGGGCGATCCCTCCCAGACACGCAGAAACTCGGTAGCGGGGTCTGAGCCCAGATCTCCCGCCGAATTAGAACTGTCCCGGTAGCGATTACACAACAGTAAGGGAATCCGGAACCTATCTATGGCCAGTCCCTAACTCAGCTTCACACTACTGGGGCTCAGGGCCTAACTGGGCCTGGGGTATGGGGCCTAGGTAGGGGCGGACTGCCTCCCTACACCGGAGCTCCTTCTCCCTTCCTCCTATAGCCAGCTCTGACACAACGTGCGCGCCCCTACTCCTTTTCCTCCCTTCCTCACACCTGATTGGTCCTCGCGCGTCACGGGGGGTCCGCGGGGCTGCTGGGACCCGTAGTTCCCTAGCCTCCCTCCTATCCGAGCTCTCCTCCTTCGCGGGCTTTTGCCACTTAGCCCGTGCATGCGCAACCTCCTGCCGGGCCAGTTCTGCGCCTGCGCCAACCTTAACATGGTGGCTCCCTATATGCGGAACCTCCGATAACGGAGCATTCCCTAAGTGCAGCATCTCCCACCCCACAACAACAATTGGTGGTAAAAGGGGTCCCGGCTACATCCTCCCCCCTGTGGATTCCAACGACCCCGCTTGGACGATACCTTTAAACTGGTACAATGTTTATATAATGGAAAATGCACAACATACGACATTCTCCCATTCTAAATCAGATTGTACATTTCGCTAAACATTACTATCACTGATTTCTCTCGATTGCGAGCCCACTGCTGAGACTCATAGTGGGGTGCCCCAAACTGATCATAGGCCATCCTCATTGGAGGTTGCCCATTCCTTTGACTTCGCCTTAACTGTTGCTCTGTCACTCCCTTGGGAGAATGACTATCTTGGTCTTGAGTCTCTAGTTCTTCCCTTGAGGGGGTTACAGTCTCTAATTTATCATGATTTGGTACAAAGCACGGACTCAGCGGGTCCAGTTATGAATTTTCCAGAGCCACCCCATGGGGCGAGAGCTCCCCGAGCCCTTTACTCGTAGCTCCGCCGGGAGATGCTCTCTGTTGAGGGCCCTTTTGAGAGGTTCCCTCTTGTGGATCTTCCTAAAAGACTGAGTTCCCGGTCCCCGGCTCGTCTTCTTCCAATGTCATCTCCCCATCCAATGAGGATGCCGGCCACTCCAAATCCCCCTCCTCCACCCGTGGAATATGGAGCAAATGATTTCGGTGCCATGTCTTCACCCGACCCTTCGAGTCCTTAATGCGATAGACCGGTACTCCCAGGTTACGGAGGAGCACTGCGTCGCCCAGTTTAATGTCTCTGTGTTTAATTTTATGATCATACTGCCGTTTATTCCCAGCATTCAGTTTTTCAGTAGATTTCTCGGCCTGCAGGTAGGCTCGTTGCAGATTCTCTTGCAGCTGCTGTACATATCGGAAATGAGTAGTATTATGCACCCATCCGTGGAGACTCTCAACTGTATATCCACAGGCAGTCAAGCTTCTCGGCCAAACATTAGAAAGTACGGAGAGAACCCCGTGGAGTCATGTCGCGTGCAATTGTAAGCGTGCACTAGTGTTTCTACATGACGACTCCATTCAGTCTTTTCTGCTCCCGTTAACGTGCCTAACATGTCCAGTAACGTGCGGTTGAATCATTCCGGCAGTGCATCCCCTTCGGGGTGGTATGGAGTAGTTCGGGATTTAGCGATATGTAAGATTTTTAGTAGTTCTTTTATTAAGTTGCTTTCAAAGTCTCTCCCTTGATCGGAATGTAGTCGTTGCGGAAGCCCATAATGCATAAAGTACTTTTCCCAGAGCATCTTTGCCACCATAATGGCTTTTTGATCCTTTGTCGGGAAGGTCTGGGCGTATATAGTGTAATGATCCGTGATGACCAGCACATTGCCTATGCCACGGCTATCGGGTTCAATACATAGGAAGTCTATGCATACGACCGGATCTTGTTCTTGGTAGCGCACCATATATTTCCAGGCTATGATTTTGTCAGGCGTAACGTGCATACCACTTGGGTCTCGATAGGCTTCCGGGATAGCGTTGGATGCGCATCCTAGAGAGTCGGCCACCCTTAATTCAGAGAACGCTACTTGATCATTGACTATGGCAGCAGTACAACACAGAGCTCTTATCCCAGGTCCCGGAATTTCTTTGCATTTGTCGTCGTCGGGGGTTGCGGCCAGCCCCGGTCGCATAGAAAGGGCGTCAGCCCCAATGTTTAAGGGGCCTGGTTTATATTTCAGAGTGAAATTGTAGTTGAAGAGGGCGGCCAGCCAGCGGTGTCCGGCTGCGTCAAGTTTGGCGGAGGTCATGATGTAGGTGAGCGGATTGTTGTCGGTCCGCACCTCGAACGACACCCCCTACAGGTAATCACGAAGCTTGTCTACGATGGCCCACTTGAGGGCTAAGAACTCGAGTTTGTGCACCGGGTAGTTCTGTTCACTGATGGTAAGACTGTGGGTGATATAAGCCACAGGTCGCAGCCCCTCTGGGTACTTTTGATGTAACACTGCCCCTAATCCGCCTAGACTAGCATCCACATGCAATATATACGGTGGTTCGGGGTCTGCATAGGCCAATACAGGGGCCATGGTTAAACTCTGTTTCAAGTCCATGAAGGCTTGCTCGCACTCCGTCGTCCGTTTGTCCCCGAAGGGCTGTCGTGCAGGCGTGGCCTTCCGGCCGGTATCTTCCGGATATATTTTGAGAAGACCGTTCAGGGCTTTGGCCCGTCTGGAATATCCCTCCACAAAACTGCGATAATATCTGCAGAATCCCAGGAATGACCGCAACTCCGCCACATTGTCAGGTCGGGGCCAATTTACGACTGCTTCTATTTTGGTGGGATCAGTGGCAATCCCCTCGGCGGACACTATGTGCCCCATGTAAGTCACCGATGTCCTGCAAAAGCGGCATTTATCCAGAGAGAGCTTGAGTCCTTCTTGAGCTAATCGGTCGAGTACTTTCAGGAGCCGGGCCTCGTTTTCCTCCAGAGTTTTCCCGAAGACGATGATGTTGTCCAAATACACTAGGCACTCTCTGGGATTCAAGTCACCTAAGGTCTTCTCCATTAATCTCTGAAAGGTGGCGGGGGCACCACATATACCTTGGGGCATACGGGTGAATTGGTAGAACCCCAGTGGACAAATGAACGCCGTCTTATCTTGGTCCTCGGGAGTCATGGGTACCTGGTAGTAGCTGGACCTGAGGTCCAGTACACTGAACCATTTGCTTCCATGTAGGGCGTTCAGGAGTTCCTCTATGCGGGGAAGATTATACTGGTCCGGTACCGTCCGATTGTTCAGTGTCCGGTAATCTGCGCATAACCTCACGGTCCCATTCTTTTTCTTCACTACTACTATGGGTGAAGCGTAAGGGCTCCGTGATTCTGTGACGATTCCGGCTTCTTCCATCTCATGGAGGACCGCCCGTACATCATTTACGTCTCTAGGAGCGAGCCGACGGGAACGTTCCCTGAAGGGCTTTGTATCACTCATCCGAATGGTGTGTTGAGCACTGCGACTGCACCCCACGTCCATCTCCCCGGTAGAGAATACTTCTCGTCTCTCTTCAAGTTGAACCCGCAGCCATTCCTTCCATGCGTCGGACAGGCCGGACGAGCCAAAGTCGAAATCTAGGTTTCAACCGGGACATTCCACTCGAGTAGCACGTACTTGCACTGCTTCTTCTACCGAGCTGACGGGGTAAATCTCCCTATTCTCTGTCCGGCGTCGATGTCCATGGGAAATGGTGAAAGATTCTGGACCATCACATAGATCTTACGGGGAATGGCGGTTGGCCAATCCCTAAATTCCGGTACCAGCCAATATCCTTGGCGGACATCTTCTTCTGGCGCGCTTTCTAGGGAGAAGATTTGCTCCTCATCTACTCATTCAGCGTATGCACACCAGGCGGGTACCCTCTGCGTCTCCCCTGGTGAAAGCCTGGTCAGCCCCGAGCGGCCACAGAATAACAGCCCATAGTCGTCCGAGGGTGGCGGATGGGGATCCGGATTCACCTGGACAAGCTGCAGTTGTAGACTGGACATGGGCAACTCATTGGTTTCTTGTAGATAGGCCCGGATGACGGCTTGTACAATGTCCGCGTTTGTGCTTAGGATGATTGGATATTTTGGGGGTTCTTTGGGTTCTGGGCACACCAGGGCATCCACATTCATGGGGTGAGACTTTCCAGTGTTCAGCTGTTGTATTTCCAGGCTCACGGTTACTATGCCGTCAATGGGGTAGTCTTCATTACTTAGCCCTCTTACTTTGATATGCCCTGCCGACTACAGAGACCGCTTCTGGAGGTGTCGATCATAAAATCCCCGATATATGATAGTCACTTGAGATCCCGTGTCCAGTAGAGCGGAGGAGTAGATACCGTCTACTAGTACCCGTATCAGCGCTACCGGTCCCACGCGGTTATTTTCATCATCAGGCCCGTCACCACTTTGGGTGGAGACAGGGGTTTCTCCGTTGGCCGCGTAAACGCCGCATATCATGGCATTGAGTGTGAACTTCTTGGGCGACGGGCTCCGGGGCCGAGACTCTCCCATCCGGCAATCATAGGAGATATGTCCCTTCTTCCCACACTTGTAGCAGGACATATCCCTTTTGGGTTTGGGGCTGCTGGCCGCTTTAGACTTCGGTGGGGAATGAAGCATAAGATGTGTTTCGCGCTCTTTTACCTGTTGTAATAGTTTAATAAACGAGGGGGGAGGCCCTCGAGTGAGGTTATCGTGGATCATGTTCGCAATAGGGTGACTAGGACTGGACCCCCGTAGATATTGTTAGCGGAGGTATTCGTCCATCTGCTAAGTGGCCACGTACTTATGGTGCAGCAGGAGCCCTAGTGAAATTTGCACACGGTGGATATAGGCAGAGAAATCTTCTCCCTCTTTTTGGTTGATGGCATAGTATTTGGCCCACAAGGCCCCATCATCCTCGGTCGCGCTATAGGCCTCGACGAGGAACTCGATCATCATCCGAGAGGTCAGGTCGGGATACTGTTCTGGGTGAATGCTGATCAGGGTGGACGCCAGGGGTCTCAAGCACTCCATGAGCCGTTGCCGTTTCACAACGTCTGTACAGGACCCCTCTTCCATTACCTCCCGAGTGTGCTCCTTCCAGGGGTCTATCCCATCTTCCCCCGTAGGTACAGGTAGAGTCCCAGAGAAGGCTTTCAGTTTCCTGTAGCTCTGGGAATGCGTGGCATGGGGGAGTGCTTCTACTAACGGCGGTAAACTTGATGGGGTAGTTAACCTGTCTATCTTGTCATTTAGTTTCTGCAGCATGTCGCTACGCAATCCCGCTTCTTCAGATACGCTAGACCCTGGATAGCTAGATTCGGACTGGCAGCTGTCCGTTTCGCTCGCGGGGTAGTGAGCAAAGGGGAGGGTAGGTTCGTCGTCACCCAGTTCCTCCACAGGGGGGTCCCGGAGTGGTTAGACAAAGGGGCTGCCGCCGGGCGGAGAGTTGGAAGCGGCAGATATTGAGGAACTGCCGGTTCAAGGACTACTAGATCTCGCCGACAATCTACTAGCAAGGTTTCCACTTAGCGTCTTGGTCTATGAGAACATCTACCAGGCGGGCTTTGGCAAAACCCGGTAGTTGTCGTATGGCCGTTTGTAATGTCTCTAAAGGTAGGGCCATGGGTACTTGGGTCACAGCCATGGAACGGCGGGCGGGCGTTCGCATTTGCCGCGCCCAGTCGCGTACTCTCTGCCACGAGGGAAGGGCCATGGAGCCGGAATTTTTGGCTCGAGGGGCACCCCAGGTCTAACCTCTCAGCAGCACCTCCAAATGTAGCCCTGGTTCCTAGCGAACACAGATCACTACCCTATGCTGTATTACCTGTAGGCTCACAGGGTCTGAGCCTCTGCCATGGAGAGCCTGGGGAACGCGCAATACTTATTACTTGGTGCAGCGCCTCCACTTGCGACAGCTTCCACCAGAGGGGAAGTGGTTCTTAGCAGGACCTTATGTACATTAACACACTCACACAGCGATATAACCAACCAATTCACTTTACTGGCATGAACACAATGACACAACCTCTCTCTTATTCTATCAGCAACAGGTGTTCCTCTTTGAGGAAACACTAAACTCAGCGTCTCGCCGAACGCTCACTCTCCCCCTCCCTTCACGGGTGGTCCCCCCCCGTGTCCAGTTCCCTCCTTGAATAAGTCCCCCACCCTCAAGTGAGATAGTGAATGTATATGTATGTGACTGCGCAGCCACCGTGTCCTGAGTGAATGATGGTACCGTTGGTGCACTTGAAGTTTACCTGCTGGGCACTCCAGTACCCGGTCCTGCAACAGTCTTCACAAAGGATCGGTGTGGGTCTAGATGACGTCACCCGTAGGTGTCCGGGGCGATCCCTCCCAGACACGCAGCAACTCGGTAGCGGGGTCTGAGCCCAGATCTCCCGCCGAATTAGAACTGTCCCGGTAGCGATTACACAACAGTAAGGGAATCCGGAACCTATCTATGGCCAGTCCCTAACTCAGCTTCACACTACTGGGGCTCAGGGCCTAACTGGGCCTGGGGTATGGGGCTTAGGTAGGGGCGGACTGCCTCCCTACACTGGAGCTCCTTCTCCCTTCCTCCTACAGCCAGCTCTGACACAACGTGCGCGCCCCTACTCCTTTTCCTCCCTTCCTCACACATGATTGGTCCTCGAGCGTCACGGGGGGTCCGCGGGGCTGCTGGGACCCGTAGTTCCCTAGCCTCCCTCCTATCCGAGCTCTCCTCCTTCACGGGCTTTTGCCACTTAGCCCGCGCATGCGCAACCTCCTGCCGGGCCAGTCCAGCGCCTGCGCCAACCTTAACATGGCGGCTCCCTCTACGCGGAACCTCCGATATCGGAGCGTTCCCTAAGTGCAGCATCTCCCACTCCACAACAACAATTGGTGGTAAAAGGGGTCCCGGCTACATATATAATAGCAAGAATGTTCAGGGCACTCAAAGGGAAAAAGTAAAAGGAAAAAACTTATCTGATCAGTCGTGGTGCTCACAGTGCGGCCAGGATCACCATCCAGCAACAAAAAATAGATAAATACTCAATATCAAAGAATCTGGAGCACTCACAAATTCAAAAAATACAATTTAATGAAGTAACACAGGCACCAGGGGGTAATCACAAAAGAAAGAAGCAACGTTTCGGACCTTACGGTCCTTTCTCAAGCTCCCCCACTTCTAAGTGACCTTGCATCACGAAATATGTTGGAGTTTTTAGGTGAAAAAGCGCCAAAACAATGAAGTACTGTATAAAAGGTTTATATACGCAAAAAGGTGGAAAGCCACTTACAATATGGCAATATAAAACAGCATATTGGGATAGAATCCTGGTACCGCAATCACTGTGTAGTTAGTGTTGGCGTCTATGAACACCACGCTGGCGGACAATTATAGCAGCTGATTGGCAGTCTCCAGGAATCCAGCATACTCGGTTGGGTAGCTTGCTCGTCTCTCTCACCCTCCTCTTACTCCATTTTTAACCCCTCCCCCCCCTGTTTTCACCCCAATCCATTTTGACATACCCCCCTGGTTTTTTACATGCCCCCCTCTATTTTACACCCTCCATCTGTTTTACACCCCTCTCTTTCCCTGAATAGCTGTATGCAGCAACAGGGAGAACATGTACAGTTGTGTGAAAAAGAAAGTACACCCTCTTTGAATTCTATGGTTTTACATATCAGGACATAATAACAATCATCTGTTCCTTAGCAGGTCTTAAAATGAGTGCACACTTGTAGAGGTGTCTTTTCTTCCCTGTAGATGGTATCTTCACTCTTGTGTCCCCTCTGTAGCTGGATGCTGGGTAGAAGTGGGACTCCTCCTCCGTGCAGGGGTGTATAGAAAGACTAATGTCTGCACTGGATGCAATAATGTCTACGGAGCCTGAGGAAGCCCAACAAAGGGCAAAACACGTTGCTCGTATTTTTGGACACATTCAGCCACCATAGAGGAGTAGGAAGGTGGAGATGTAGCCCTGCACCCGGACACGGAAGGAGGGAGTTACCTACAACAAGCCACCGGATGACGCCCTAAGAATAGGCTGCTACTTTGCTTGTTTGATACAAGTTTTGCTGTTATTTTATTTTTACCTTGTTTTCATTACATTAAAGTTTTATTAATAGAGCTCCAGTGCAGACATTAGTCTTTCTATACACCCCTGCACGGAGGAGGAGTCCCACTTCTGCCCAGCATCCAGTTACAGAGGGGACACAAGAGTGAAGATACCATCTACAAGGAAGAAAAGACACCTCTACAAGTGTGCACTCACACTTGTCCGTGTGAGTGATTATTTTATTATATACATCACCCTTTATCCCCTTATCTAGGGTTGCTATAGATTATATCATTGATATGTACTTTCCTTTGACCTACAGTAAATGGTTGTCTTTCTGTGGGAGAGACTCAGGTGATAGACCTCCGTTAGGAAGTTCTAAATACCACCCAATAAGGTCTGACAAGAAAGAAGAGATACAAGGGAAAACATAAAGGAAAAGATACCCTTATAGGAGGACACTTGCACTAGCTTGTGTGAGTGATTGTTGTTTTTCTGCTTATTATCAGCCACCCTCCCTCTCCCCACTTCCAGCCACCACAGCCTCTGATTACACATTTTGTGCTTTAACACTTCTTTGATCTAATTGCTTTTTTTCTGTGAGAGGGAGACCTCTACAAGGAACAAGAAGATACCGAGACAAGAACCAGGAGGAGTCCCCCAGCCCAACGAGAGACGGCCGCAAGAGAAGCAGGAAGAATTCTACATCGTAATGAAGAAATAGAAGAAAAAGAAACCTTGTTGCACCAGCACTTGCACAAGGCCGCGTAAGTAATATTTTATTATTTTTGACCTTGACACTATTAGCTTCTCATCATCCTCCGGACAGGAGATTCATTTGGGTGAAATGTATCCCACCGGACCCCTGTCAGGAGTTATCACCATCCGCAATTTGTACTGTATTATCCCTCACCCTGTGCTCCCCCATTTTTCTTTGTGGAGATTATTAGCAGTTGGTGGCACCTTGGAGGGATTATTCAATCTGTTGGTCCTGAACTTTCTCCTTCGGAAGTTGTCAAACATACTAGCCCAAGATGTGTGCAGTGACCAGCAGCCTCCTTTCTTGCCGGGATGCAGGATGTTCTAATAAAGCAATCCTTCAAGCTTAAATTGCGTCTTACAGAATTCTTCCACCGTTGCTGGTTTGGTGAATTGTTGAAGTATTCCAATTTGTCAATGATATACACATAGAAGAGTTGTCTTCTTATCTGTCCCGACTTCAATTGCAGAATATATCATATATGCATAGCTACAAGCTGGTCTTCTGCTTCACAGAGATGCCGTCATGCTCCATACAATACCAGAAATAAAGTTAATGTGAAATACATAGTGGTTTTTAATAAAATGTGAAACACCGACACAGATACAGTATGGGCAGTGCAAGGTAATTTAACAAAGACACGTACATACATTTTATCTGGGCTTTTAGACACCTGCTTTCAGACATTGAGTTGCACTGTTCAGTATGGTAGCATTCAGAACCCCATAGGCAAAGGCATTCAGTTTGCCATCTGGCGCACACGCACTGAACTGCAATCACACAAATAATAATTCTGACTGACCATAAAATAATTTCTGAAGAAACAGGTATGGCACACCATGGATTCACATGACTTGCTTCACGGATTGCTCACGGACTGCTAACGAATAATCCATTGAGGCTTGATAGGACCAAGAAGCTGCATCTGTTGCCAGGTTGGTTTTCCCCCTTCCCCGTATGCCCCATGTTTTGAGATTATAGCGCTATTTGTGTTTTTTATATTGTCTGTGCTGTGCTTGCTGGCTCCGACTGGAATAACAATTCTTCATTGAACTGCTTGTCCTGTCTGGTGCCTTGATCCCTGGGTTAAGTTCTGGTCTCCCGTGACAGCAAGTACGCAAACGTAGGCAAAAAGTTTGCACATCTTTATCTGCTTCTGCTGTTAGTACTGTTGGTGTTTTCCTTTCTCCTCCTCATGTACGTTGATGGAAGTGTTTTGTCCGGCATAGATAAAACTACGGATTTTGAACCTGTTGTGGTTTCGTGCCTGCATGGAGATGGTCCACTAAATACAGCAATGCAATCTTTTAAAATGCTGCACATCTCTGTTAAGGTCAGAGCTATTTATTCTGTTGCTAAGGTCTGTCTATCCTGTGCGTCCAGCTGTTTTATTTGAATTTCAGAAATTAAATTTAAGGCAGCATTGGTGTCCATCAAGTGACTTTTAATGGCTTTAAAATTGCCAGCAACACTTCTGTTTTACTTTCGGTGGTATACTGTATGTTTTTGAAAAAAACATTTAATCTTTTTCCACTGTAGGTTGCTGTACCACTTCCACCACCGAAGGTTGAGATGGTTGGTCATGGGCAGATAATGCCTCTGGTCTTTGAGACGTGCCCTGTTGTGCAATATTATGAAAGCTCTTACAGCTTCAGAGTTTCTGACCCACTAAAGAACATTGGTGACATGCGTGGTATGAGATAATGAGGAGCCATAGCGTGAAGATTCAGATGAGGGTCCTGCTAAATCAAGTTAAGTGAAGGTTTTTGGAGAAATTACACTAAAATAATGTTGTATACATTAGGTGATAAATGTCAATGGTTCAAAATGCTGTTAATATAACATATAGACAATATTTTTTACAAAGTTTTTAATAGTAAACAAAATAGTGCATGCATTTTTGAGAGGGGAATAGTCCCTTATAATTTGAGATCAGCTCATTAGAATGCCAAGTAAGACTGTCATAGAGCTAATATTTAGGCCCTGCTCCATAAAATACTGCTAAGCTTGAGCATGCCTTTAATACCATTCATATTAATGGGAGTAAAGGAATGTTAAACTTGTACAAACTTTTGTTGAACTGACGAACACAGGGGAAGGAAAAGGGGAGAACCCTCGCCACAGCCTAGTTTAAGTGTAATGGGAGGTACTTCAAAAGGGAAAGTAGCAATGATAACTAACTCAAAAGGAATTCACAACTTTTGTTGAAATGTTTTCATTAGATTATATAAGATACATAGTTAAAAGTTAACTAATAAATACATTTATGGTCAATGTTTACAAAGTAATCATAAATTAATGTTGGAAGGAGTCAATGACTAGACATGCGCGGGCCCAAGGCCCAAAAAAATTCAGGGCCCCATTATGAGTAAACAAATTCTGTAGATTCAGAAGTTTCCATCGGGCCCCCGCGTGAGTTGGTGGCCCTGCAAGCCCACCTTTTTTACACCTCCACTCTCCTCATGTATTTCTCACGCCCATTCCCTCACTACCCCCTTTTCCTCTCAACCCCCCTGCTCCGCTATCACTTAGTAAACACCCCCATCCACACTCAACCCAGCTCCCTCAATCCCCTGTTCACATTCATTTCCCCCTCCCTCGCCCGGCCACATACACATACAATTCCCCCTACAATACAGTACCCCCTCCCCACAATACATAAGTTACAATAACCTCCTACACACACTACAATAACCTCCCCTCCAAACACACTACAATAAACTCCCACACTAAAAATAACCCCCCACACAAACACAAACACACACACACACACACACTACATTAACCACACACTACAATAAACCCCCCACACATGCACACTGTAATAGCCCCCTGAGGATGAGGAGCGGGGAGGGGGGAGCAGCTGAGGAGCGGAGGGGGGTTCTGACTGTGCGTCTTAGGAGTGGAGGTCTGACCGAGCTGCTGTTGAGGTGTCTGATAATGTAAATATGTGTAAACGCAGGGGAGTAACCTGGTGTTTTTGCACGTGGGGCAAGGTTCATCAACTGCGCCCCAACCCCCAGCACACTGACAAGACACTGAGGCACACACAGCACACTGACAGGCACACACTGCACACTGAAAAGACACTGAAGCACACACTGCACACTAACTGAGCAAAGTGTAACTGACAAATTTACACACAACACACACACAGCATACTGACACACTGACAGACTGAAACACACACAGCAAATTGATACACACACAGCAAACTGACACACAAATACACACAGCAAACTGACACAAATACACACAGCAAACTGACACACAAATACACACATACCTTCCCACAGCAGCACATAGTAACTCCTCCCCCTGTCACAGAGAGCAGGGGCTGGCAGAGCTCTGCAGCTCTCTGCCTCAGTTCCACCACCAGCCTCTGCTGCTTGCTCTCTCTGTAAACCCTCCCCACCCCTCCTCCTCCCTCGTAACTCACAGCTCACAGCTCCTGATCCAGCTTTGATGCTGTGCTGTGAGCACTGACTGAAGCTGTCACCGTGGCTGTTAAGGGGACAGAAGGAGGAAGGGCCCTGACTTCAGTGATCAAACTGAATGGGACTGCCTGGGACCCCTGCTGTGTTAATCCGATGGGCCATTAGTTTTTCTGCAGAAATGTCACAGAAAATATTGCAGCATTACTGGGGTATTGTTGGTGACTGCCCCAGATTTTCCAAGGCAAGTTTTAGAATACTCGTCGTCGCACCTGTAAGTCAATGGAAAAATGGGGTTTAATTTCAACCAACCTCACCCTCATCTATTTCCTTAAAGTATCTCCAGTACTGATTGTCTTTACCCAAGTCTCAACTCAACCTCTTCTTTTAACCCCTTTCCTCATTCCATCACTTCACCTAATTTGCCCTCCATTATTAACTCAATTAAATTGACTAATAGGAGCAATAGACAATCACCAATTAAGCAGCTGTCAACGTCAATTTTTCATATGGAGCTTTCAAGCCAAGTGGCTTGCAACTTATTGGGACAGCCTCTAGGACACCCTCAAGGTTAGAGTTTCTTCACGTTCTCAGTGTGTCTTTCCACCTTGAGGGATGGCGTGGACGGCTTCAATATGAACAAATCCTTTGAGGCTTTGGTTTGAGAATCTCCCTCTTTCTTTAGGTAACAGGTCCCATTGGCTAAGCAGACATCTTGCCTCGTCTGTTGTTGATGGGTGAGTGGGTTCTGTTTCACATTTTAATAATCTTACATTTATATGGGATTTTGTTCTTCCTGAGAATTGCGGTTATATATTTGAGGCTTCTTCTTTTAGCTAGAGTCAGGGATGATAGGTCAGGGAAGATATGGGGCTTGTTATAATTGCCTGGGAGCTCTGGGCCCTGACGGATTGCATTTAATATGTCTTCTTTGATGTGGAAAAAGTGCTTCACACCAGTATGTCTCTAGGGGCCTCCTGGAGGGAAGTTCTGGGCTTCATGGTATGATGAGCCCAGTCCATTAGTAACTCTTTTAATTCTGCCAAGGGAAGGAAAATCTGGAAGAAATCCACCAGGAATTATTTTATAGCATTGTGATCTTGATTCTCAGGTATGCCCCTGATCCAGAGATTATTTCTCCTGGATCTATTCTCCAGATTCTCCTGTTTTTCCATTATACATGAAATAGATTCTCCAAGGATAGAGACCTTTTGTTTCAATTTGTTCTGGTCTAAATCTGTGTCTGCCACCCTTATTTCCAGGGCCTCAATTTTTTCATTAATGGTTGTGAGGTCTTGCCTTAGTTAAACTCTGACTTTTTGCAAGTCATCTTGAATTCTGAGCTTTAACTCATGTAATGGGACCTTAAAGTTTTTGAAGAAAGCATGCATCTTCTTAACCGGTGTTGGGCTTATGGTTCCAATTACGATGAAGAGGAGCTGTCTGTTGGAATGATCTCTTTAGCCTCCATATTGTTATGTGGTGGCTGAGCTTCACCCCATTCCATCCTAGCAAAGAACTAGAATATCTGCATTGATCCCGTTATTTTTAGTTTTGTTTTCATCCTAAACAAAACATCCAATCCCTTTGTAAGGGCTTACTCACACTTCCCAGACCCTATCTGCGGGGCTGGGAGGATAGGCTTCTTACCATCCTCTGACCCAAAGTCCAAAGAGGTACCTGTTATCAGGGGCCCTGTCCCTCAGTCTGGGTCTGGGTTGGTGTCTGTGGGGTGCACCCTGTGGTGGGTTCCAGAGTGTGCTGCATCCTGAAATAGAGGGTCTTGTTCCCTGCGATCCCTCTCACACACACTTCCATAGTGCTAGAGAGTAGAGATGGGCACAATTTGGACGTGGATTTGTATCTGCTAAAGATTGGCCGGTTCCTTTGGTCTGTGGATTCCAACGGATCAGTCTCAAAAATGACGACTTGCATTGTGCAGATTTTGTTTGTAACACCAACAATCTGTGGAACAATTGTGGAATTGTTGTGGAATCAAACACTGATTCCACAATCCGCTGACGGATTTAAAGAATCCAATCGGTCAATTTGTATTGCTGAATCGTGGCTTCCTGAAATCTGTCAGCCGATTGTGAAGTCCGCGGATGGATTGATAAAATCCACCAGCGGATTGTAACCAATGGCGGATTCGTATTAATCTGTGCGAATTGAAACTGTAACAATCTGTCCGAAGATTTTACATGGCGGAAACGGATTTTGAATGGTAAATTTGGAAAAATCCGGGAAACTGATTTGGACTGGTTCACCCATATCTACTAGAGAGCTCTACTGCAGATTAAGCAGGAGGCTTTTCTACCTGCCTGATGAGTCAGGTGGAGACTGGCTAATTGTCTGTAGCTGCAATTAACCAGGTCCCTGCTGGACTCATTAGCCAGATAAAGGCTTTCTATTGGGAGCCCTATTTAGACAAGGGTTAAGGCCCTATCCCAGTGAGACATCCACCTATTCCTCTCACATTTGTTTCATTTTCATTTAATATAGTATCTCAGAATTCTTTTTGCGCTCCGACATCTATTGGTATCTCTTTGTGGGGGATTTGGGAGAATCCCCTTTGAAGGAGCAGCACCAGTTCCTCACAAGCTATATATTTTGTTTTACAAATTAGCACTAACAGTATTTTGCTCATTCACATTTGATCTAATCTGTGTCACTGTATTTTTTTCCCCACTGAGATATGCACTGTATATTCATAGAAGTGGTTATTTGAGCTTGAATCCACTTTTTCATTATCTGAAATAAATACCTTGTGAAAACATTTTTGAAGGCGTTTGCAAATAATCACTGCTTGTGGGCAACGTAAGGAAATGTGGTTTCTGCTGCTGTTACTGGCATGTCAGGGGAACTGAGCATGCTTAGTCGTAGCAAGCCATAAATCTCAAGGGAAGCAAAGTTTCACACTACAAACCACTTATCAAACCTCAGCATCTGTTCCACTACTAGCAATGAGGGGGGTTACATAATGTTATTTACATTCATAAGAGCACTTGTCCCCTATATAATGACTAGCCCTGCTCTCTACCCAATGCAGCCAAAGCGAGAAAAAGAGAACTCTCACATTGTCCTCTGAACAGCTTTCATGTTTGCCAGTATGCAATAGTAGCTGACAATGTTTTTGAGATCTTTGTAATTGTAGTTATTTGATACTGTCTTGTTCTGTTGTTTTAAATTGTTAAAGAAAATAATTTGCCTTGCTTGATAACAGCATGCATAAATGGCCAGATAAATATTATTTTCAAAACGTAATCTGTCAAACAGCCAGTATATTCAACCCTGTTGTGACAAACCCCCACAGATTATTTGTCAAGTGATTCTGCAAACAAATATTTGTTTTTATTTAATTTGTATGCAAATAGGCACAAATGGGGAAACAGAACAGCATCTGAGCTTGATACAGTTGTCATTTTAAATTCTACTAACATTCATTATTATGCATACAGATGTTTCTTTTGCACATAACATCTGCCAATATTATCTAAACCCCAGGAAGTGGAGAAATCTGTGAAAACTTTTATTCTTCCAGTCTGTTATCTATTTCATGCACACTAATTTTGTACATCTGAGCCATCAACTCGCAAGCAGCTTCTTTACACTTCAGTCTCGAGAGCTTTGGACTATAACTGAACAGACAGAGAGCCAATTTAAAAAAGGGTGACATATGTCATGTTCAAGGTATCACTAGAGGGACCAAGTGTTTGCATCATACGTTGTCTTCTTGAACTTAGAAAAATGATCCAACTTTAATAATGTACATTTAGAAATGAAATATATAACTAACTAAAATACAATACCTTACATATATTAAAATACTTACAAATATAGGTGCTCATCTTACAGAATATACAAAAAAATGGTATCAATAGAACAAAATTTGACCATGTATTATATCTAACTTTATTAATGTGACATTATTGTTCTCCAACAAATAATTAAAAGCAGATGAATTGAGGGATATGAGTCAGTAAACCATAACACAACAATGTTACTTTGGCATTTCCTATTAATTACATTATTAAAAATGCCATTCTATTTATGACAATTTCACAATCTCGGCCCTTAATAAATACTCTGTGAGGTTTAGAAAACAAATTAAATGTTTAAAAAGTTATAATATTTAAAATCAATAATATTATGGCTATGACAGTATGGGTTTTCATTAAAAAAAATGTTAAACTTAACAATTCATATGGGTAAATATAAATATATCTCAATTATTCCTATATTTCTTTTGATTCATTTTAATGAATGTCTTGGTTCTCTCTGCCTTCATGACCCACACCCCATTGCTTAGTGAAAGGCTTTTTCTCACTTTGGCTGGGAGTTATAAAACTAAGTTAAACAGGAGGTGAAATCACACCCAATAAAAAAAAATATATAGGGTGGTTTTACCACAATGATATGACCAAACTAAATCAACATTGAGGTTAAATTTTACAGGGTGCGATTTTTAAAGGGCAATTGTGATGTGGTAATTTACTCAAACGATAAATACAAGTTAATTACGGCAAGCGATGTAGTGGGACAGGGGAATAATATATTTCAATCATAGGGTTATGTATTAAAAATTATTACAAATCCATGATAGAAATCCTCCTTGATACCTATGTCTATTAATATATACCACAGGTGCCCAGGGAGGAGGTTTAGGATGACTTGACACAGCCAACTCGATGCAGCCAACTTTTTAATCACATATTCCGGATTGGTTAAGGTAATCTTGCCTATATGTATATAATGGCCATTATATATACTGTAAGCAAGATACTGTAGACCTAACACCAGACTAGTGCAGGCGATAAAAAAGTCCAGTACTTTTTGGTGGTAATATTGTATTGCCAGGTATCTGAAATTAATGATGCATCAAAAAGAGTTAACTTGTATTATTTACTTATTTTGCTGCCGGTTCTGTTAATTTTATCAGACGCATTAAAAATGTATTATTTTTAGTGATAACAAATTGATGAGTTGCCACTTAAAACTAACATTTTCTTTCCCTGCTCTATAATACCACAATTTATGCCTACCGCACTTTGATGGCTTTAGGACTACAGTAGGTACTTCTTCCTTTGCTTTTCTTCTACGTATCATATAACCAAGATGACATTGTGGCGTCTCCACCTCCTACTGCCTGTCTATTCTCAATGAAGTCATAGTATGCTAGTCACGTACTCCCATTTTGCTAATCACTCATATTTATTGCTGCTAGAAATAGCAAACTACCCTACAGCGTAGTGACTGAGGGGAAATTGTGTGAAACGATATTATCACACAAAGGTGCTTCTATCAAAACACCAGCCTATGTCTGTATGTGTTTAAGGTGTTTCTATACCCAACATTATTTTAAGTTTGTTTAATAAAATATATTTTTAATTACTCCATATATCAACAGGTAATAAGGGGTTAATTACGGTTTATTCAGATATTTTATCTATATCCCCATTGTCTATCTCACATGTGATCGGTCTCATCTTGGTTATATACTACATCTACACTATAGGTCGAGTGCACTATAAGTGGTTCTTTCTACCTTCTCTCTTTTCCTTATCCTATTATCTCTCTGAACTAATCTGGGAGAAAACCTTGGAATTCTGGGGAGCCCAGCAGCTGGATTGTGAAGGGAGCCTAACTAGAGTGGATGAAGTGGATATTTTCAGGAAAACATCTGAACAGCTAAGATCTTATTCTTCTGCGCTTTTTTATTTATTATTCTGTAAGTGAGATTCTATAGTAGGGCTCCATTGTATTTTATTCAGAGTGCACTATGGTTTCTCTTTTTTCTTTTTATCTCTCCTATGCGCTATAGGTCCACCGCCTCTCCCCCAACACCATTACTTTGTTTGCTATTGTCTACTATAACCGTAGTGCACCCCTATTATTTTGATAGGCGAGCGGGTGCATTTTCTATACTGTTCATCTACAGTATATATCATGCAGCAATCCATATTTAGTCCCTTATGCTCAAAACTTTTACTGAGTAAATAAATTATTGTTTTGTTATTTCCATGAAACTCAATGTATATGGTAAAAAATTAATATTTTGTCAGTAGACATACAATTATCTTTTAAAGTCAATAGTAATAAAGAAAATTGTCACAAGATCATTCAAACCTTGGTATTCTTATCTTGAACAACTGTTGTCTTTGCAATGCTTTATTGCTAAAGTTAGGAGACAGCGCTATTTTCTCCTCTGCAACAGGAGCCTCTATGTAAAATGTAAGAAAGAATGCTTCAGTGTCTCGGGTAGATCTCAAAATGGCTGTCGCCCGGTAACACATGGCAGTCAACATGAAGGGTATACCAAATCTATACTTGACTCCCTGGGAAACAGGTATGTAATTATATCTTTAAGATCTCTTTGTCTCCTAAAAGGAAATAGATTTTAGAAAATATAAGCTGAATGTGTTTCCAAACAAATGTAATCTTTATTTCTTGAGGCCTCCAATATTTTGTTATAGTTTATCAAAGTACTAGTGCAATTGAAGGATGATATATCACTGGAGGACCATTGTCTCATGGTCTTGAATGAAGGGCACACTGTGCTCTGTCAATTATTAGTTCTTCAGAGCTTTCCACTGTCAGCAAAAGGGCAAAGAGTCTCTGGAGAAATGGGAGTAGTACTTTTGGTCTCAGATTCTACCTTCTTCCTCTGTAATCCTGATCTTCAATCTTATCTCTGAGGAAAGGGCTCCTTCACAGTCTTTCATCTGAGTCACATCGAGGTGGAGCTGAGGCAGAGTTCTGGGCCTGGGAGTCGCCATAGTTGGAGCATCCAGATTTACAAAAATTGGAGCAATGTCCATAATTTTTCTTTTGGATGGCATCTTGGTTATCCAGAGACCATGTGCAAATTTATGGAAATCGCTTGGTGGTAAACAGCACATAATGAAATGGCTAAGGAGAATTTCTATCGGAGCTTCTCTTTTATGCTACCATCTTGTAGTTGAGCGGCCATGCCTCAAAAATAATAACGAAGCATACAAATTGAGTCACGCATATTTTCCATAAACACTCTGCTTCAATGTGTACAGTAGTGAAAAAAGAGACCCATAAGGAAGATATTTGTTTGTTAGGTGTTCTTTAATGGGAAATAAGTACACATTTGAATCTATATATGCGCTCAATACTAATCAGAGAGAGTTTTTTCAAATACATATTTTCTAAACTAACCCTCTTTAAAGCAGGGTATTTAAATCATGGAGGGGATTTAAATGTTTGGCTGATTAGAATTGAATTTGAATTGAATCTCCCATCTCAGAAGATGCAAAAACCAGAAACAGCCTTTATTGAAAAGCCCACTGATTTTGTGAAGGGGAAACTTATAGAGCTTAAAAAAACGGTTAATTTGCTCCTCATTAAAATAGCGGAACAAGCTCTTCTGCGGACTAAATAGAAATACTATGAAAAAGGGGTTTAATAGGAATGTTAGAAAATGTTCAAAATGTGTGGGAGAGCTAGAGCAGTTAAGCTATCATATGGCGACTCCCCTTTCATTAAAGAAGAATTTCCTCACTTTTATTCTTCCGTATACAATTTAGAAAATACAGTTGACAAAACTGAAGATTGAGATAATACAATATTCTTATATTTAAAAAAAAAATCCCCCTTCCTAAAATTTCCTTTAGAGACTTGGAACAATTTCAATTACCTATAACTGAAAATGAAATAAATACAATACTGAAAAGTAATAAAACACAAGATGGTTTGACTCATTTTTATTGTAAGAAATGTAAACCCATTGTGACACTTTTCTTGACTAGATTATGTATTTCTGTAAAAACAGGCATCTCTCCCTAAAACAATGCTATATGCAATTATAACTGTAATGCATAAATATTACTGGATGCTTACAACTGTACAAACTACAGACCACTATCTCTACTTAACTCATACAAAGATATTTTCTAAAATCCTAATTTATTGATTGAATGTTGAACTCTGCTGTTCAGTTACCATGGATCAGACTGAATTTATACACTAGTGACAATATGAGGAGAGTAATCAATGCAGCACAAATACTGTAGGGTCCTATGTATGCTTTTTTCACTCAATACGGTAAAAGCATTTTCTAAATTGGATACTAGGAATTAGTTATAATAAATGCATGGCAGAAATCCATTCTCAATCTTTTAAATATCAAATGGTACTAGACAGAGGTGTCTACTTCGCTCTTTAATTTCTGCCCTAATTGTATAGCCTCTTGTCAATAGAATATGAGGTCATCTATGTATTTTCAGGCCCATCATAAAATAAGTACCCCAACTGTAGCACTCAGACTTAAGCTCTGATGTTTTATGTGTAGCCATGCATAATAATGACTGCATACATCTTCTCTGTTAGCAGTAAGTCCTGGTACACACAGGCCTGCCCACAGTAGTAATGGAGGTTTTCCCTCACACCCTTGTGTGGTGCCCTGTGTAAGGAAGGGAGTGGCTGTATGCTCTGAGTCCCTGGATAGTGACCTCAGAGATGCGCCTGCCCCCTGGAGTATAAAGGGCACAACACTGACAGTTAGTGTTGTTGTTGGTGAAGAAATAGTAACCCGAAGGTACCGAAAGGAAGTAACACTTTTGTGACCCTAGTGCAGTAACTAGCGGCAGCAGAGTGATAGATTAAGTTAGTCTATGCCACACTGTGTCCAGGGACCTGGCACAGCGGTGATCTCCCTAGGAGAAAGGGAATCCCACTTCAGTACGGGAGGGCGTACCTGGCAAAGGGACATCACGGAGAGATGTGTGGCTAGAGCCGGCAGCTGCATGGGGCAGTCTGCTACATCCCTGTATTCAATAAAGATGTCCTTGAGAAAAAGAACCCCACTGTGTGAGTGTGAGATTACTCAACAGTGGATGGCACCAAGAAGGAGTTCCTCACCAGGACCATCTCCCTGCGGAAGCACAGATCCTGATGAGGTGGAGGCGCTGCACATGAAGTAAGTTGGACTCGTACCCACTACCTCAGCTACCTGTCCTGATGACATCCCCTAATAACACCCAGCGGGAGACTCAAGAGTCCTGTTACTTGCAGGTGCACCACCACACACGCCTTGTAATGGGGGACTGGTTAGACTACACGGGCCAATATGAGATTGGGTGGGTCAGGCCAGAGGGAGCACCCGTTACAATTGGAGGCGCTGCTGAGATACCTGTCAACAGGACAGGCTTTTGCTAGGCACACATTAGGAAAGAGAGAAGTGTCTGCTGCCACTTTGTGCTGCGTGGGACGGAGCCAGGGGTAGTCAGGGAGATGCTGGATATGCATGCCGCAAAGACGCCTTGGGATCCGTTAGGGGTTAGTGAGTCTGGAGCCGGGGGCTATTGCTGTTCTAGTCGCCTTGAGGTAGCGCTAGCGGGGGACGCCTGAAGGGGTAAACTGGTAACTGAGAGCAGGAATTCTGGAAGGGTCCGCACTAGGCTAGCCAAAAGTAGGTCGACGCCCAAAGTACTGCATGGAAGAGCCAGAGTACTCTAGTCTCCATTCCAGATCACTTACCAAGGAGCACAGACTGGAGGAACGTGTTACAGTAGACACAGAAAGAGTGAGCCTAGCCTGAGGTAGTGCAAACACGAGTCAGATCTACGTTAGGTACACAAGGTGGTGCACAAGGCATGTTTATTGTACAGATGTGGTAGCTGCCCCGCAGAGCGGAGCTCCACGTACAGAGAATCGGTGTTCAACGATCACGAGAGACGTGTTCAACGATCACGAGAGACCTGTCGGAATGGAGGATCTGTACAGAACAGAAGGTCCAGGATGGCGGAGAGAGAGAACCACGAGAATGGAGGATCTGCATAGAGCAGAAGGTCCAGGATTGCGGTCAGACGAAGAACAAGCTACAGAAGAGACTTTTGTGAGTTTGTTGTGGAATGGCGTGAAAGCCGTGGCTGCGCCGTGTTTGTCGTGTTTTTGTTCTCGGGATGATACCCCTGAGAATAATGAGCAGGACAGTGTGCTTAGATGGGAGGAACGAAATGGACTTTGTTATACCCCAATTAACAAACAGCCAGACGCTGCCTTAAATGAAAGAAAGGACAATGCTTACCAAAATGGCGGTTCCCGCTTCCCCGGGACGCCGCGTGGGCATGCTGCAGAGAGTCTTGCAACTTTGCAGTTTGCTAATTGTTGGCCAGGATTGGCGCCAACGAGAAAACTCCACCCCGCTGAGGAGTTTGGCGCGAAAGCTGGAGCCGCGCCCTCATGGACTATGACTCACTCCGCACCTGTGCTGGGTCAGCCTACAAATCTACGAGACATCCCCCTAGTTTCAACCAGGGGGAGTTGTTTGCGGTTACACCGGATGTCGACAGAGAAAATGGGAGGAAGGGTTGCTACCTCTGCCCATGCCTTTCAGTTGCGAAGAGCCATTGATCAGTATAGACCTCTGAGACGAGTGCCTCCGCTGGTAAAGATGGCTGAAGCTGCTGACAAAGTGGACCAAGGTCCTGTGATTTCCACTCACCCTTATTCGGCTCCAGGAGGCTTCCTGATAATCCGTGTGGAGGGTGTGGAGACTGTGGCATGTCTTTGCCTGCAGTGCAGACTGCCGGGCGGAGCCGTGGGCAGCGAGGCCCGATGCCCCCACTGCGGACTGCAGTACATGTGGCCAATGACCACATTCGTACCGGTGCAGGCTGTGGGAGTAGCCGGGAATGTCCCGATTCCAAGAGAAGAACAGCCGGGAGCTCTCTGGAACAAGAGTGCCAGTCCCGCAGAGTCGGAGCCATCTTTAGTGCTTCCGATAGAGAAATCCAGTCATCGGAGAGGTGATCACCGAGGAGCCCATCGCCGGTCTCCTACCGGGATGCCTCGGCCGAATTGCAAACTGGAATCCTCGGATGAGGAGTGTGCAAGGCTGGCGAGTAAGACGGTCATCAGACGAGACTGTCATACCATTGGTACGCCATGGAGGGATGAAATTCCTCGTGGTGTGGAGACGCGGAGTCGAGAGTCTCCCGTACCGCGACCTCCCGATCGCCGGAGTCCCACTGCCGTGGTGACTAGTGGATCGGATGCGGGTCGATCAACCCCGACCCTGCGAGGTGCTAAGACACAGTGCCTGTTGCAGAACCGAGGGGAGGAAGAGCCGGAGAAGCGAGTCCAGAGCCAGACTGGATCGCGCAGCAGACGGGCGTTGCCGGATGTCATGGTGGAGGAAGAGATCTCGATTGGGGATCCATCCCAAGATGGCGTCGCAGCACGTGCGTGTGCGGAAGTGGTGAAGGCGGACCAGGGAGGCCCCGAGTGGGAGATGGTGCCGCCTCTGAGGTCAAGCAGCGAGAAACGATCCCCTACTACCAGGGGGAACGGACGTTTGAACTGCAACCCCAGAAGCTCCGCTGTTGAGCATAAAGATGGACTTTGTGGCGACGTCAAGACAGGTATCGCTGGAGAGCAGGTCGAAACCCTGTCAGTACCTACTGTTCGGTCCCGTCCCCAAACCCCATCCACACCCAAGGTTAGCCCCAAGGCCCTAGTTAAAGCCCCTGTACCCGTCACTATTTTATTTGGGTCCAGTTCCAGCTTAGGGTTGTCCGGGGAGTCACGGGGTCCTTCCGGTGATTGGACTGGAAGCCTGGACTTGGGTACGTCGGATGATGGGTCGGAGGGAGGAGGGAGTATGTCTAGGCAAGTGTCTGTATCTAGCGATTGTCCTAGTGGGCTTAGTATCACAGTACGAAACACCTCTCAGTATAAAAGAGTTAATGAGAGATCTGAGGGTACATCTGGGGTGTCTTCTGGTGGGCCTGATGAGGAGTCCATAGAAGAGAGTACAGATCCTAGCTCCGAGGAACGGAAGGAGACTAGGTGGTGGGCCCCCTTGTACGAGGGGTATGCCTCGTGGCTTGACCGCACCCGCTTTATTTTAGAGAGGGAGGGGGTGGTTGATCACTGGTGGGCTGCCGGGGATTTTGATGATGAATCCTACCTTAGGGCTCTAAGGGTACGATGGGACCGTATACAGGCAGGCCTAATTATTCCTAAGGGGTCCGCAGGGTTAGATGATCCGGTGGAGACACATGAGCCCCTATCATGGGTGTTGCCCGGGACGGCTGGTCGAACCAGTTTAACTAGGGCTTGCAGAGCTGAGCGAGCTATTATTGCCAAGTACAGGAAGTCCCATGGGCTTGATTACCCCTATGTCCCTGAACCTCTAATGACAGAGATAGAGGAGAATAGGGAGAGATGGCTCAAGACTGATATTCAGTACTATATCATTGAGAGAGGGGGAGCCATAAAAGGGATACAGGCCGAGCAGAGGGTAGCTCAACTGATGCGGGTCTGGAAGATAGGGCGCAGTGTATATAAGCACAAGGTGATGTACTGTAATGAGAGAGGAGTACCACGGGAATACAGCGTGACTGTGCATGATGCCGCGGGGCGAGAGGTGAAGAAGCCCGATCCTCGGCATTACTATTGAGTGTCCAATAGAGTGGTCTGTTGTTTCTTTTGCGCTCCCTGCTGGTCAGTGAGTGTACTGAGCGTTCATTATTATGTTCATGTAATGATGTTTGCTGTGTTATTTGTGTGTTCTTTTGCAGTGTTTCCTGGCGCAAGGTACACCAAATTTAGGTCCCAGCCGGGACGGTGGGTATTCACCAGGGGGAGTATGTAGCCATGCATAATAATGACTGCATACATCTTCTCTGTTAGCAGTAAGTCCTGGTACACACAGGCCTGCCCACAGTAGTAATGGAGGTTTTCCCTCACACCCTTGTGTGGTGCCCTGTGTAAGGAAGGGAGTGGCTGTATGCTCTGAGTCCCTGGATAGTGACCTCAGAGATGCGCCTGCCCCCTGGAGTATAAAGGGCACAACACTGACAGTTAGTGTTGTTGTTGGTGAAGAAATAGTAACCCGAAGGTACCGAAAGGAAGTAACACTTTTGTGACCCTAGTGCAGTAACTAGCGGCAGCAGAGTGATAGATTAAGTTAGTCTATGCCACACTGTGTCCAGGGACCTGGCACAGCGGTGATCTCCCTAGGAGAAAGGGAATCCCACTTCAGTACGGGAGGGCGTACCTGGCAAAGGGACATCACGGAGAGATGTGTGGCTAGAGCCGGCAGCTGCATGGGGCAGTCTGCTACATCCCTGTATTCAATAAAGATGTCCTTGAGAAAAAGAACCCCACTGTGTGAGTGTGAGATTACTCAACAGTGGATGGCACCAAGAAGGAGTTCCTCACCAGGACCATCTCCCTGCGGAAGCACAGATCCTGATGAGGTGGAGGCGCTGCACATGAAGTAAGTTGGACTCGTACCCACTACCTCAGCTACCTGTCCTGATGACATCCCCTAATAACACCCAGCGGGAGACTCAAGAGTCCTGTTACTTGCAGGTGCACCACCACACACGCCTTGTAATGGGGGACTGGTTAGACTACACGGGCCAATATGAGATTGGGTGGGTCAGGCCAGAGGGAGCACCCGTTACATATGTAATAATTAAAATGTACTACAGCTTAGGGCTGAGAGTCTATTCACTGAGTTAATTTACACAAGCTCTGAATGTGATTATTCTAAGCCCAGCACAGGAATCTAAATGTTTAGAGGGAGACTCTCTCCTTATAGAGAACTATGTAAGCATTTTACTTTAAGGAGCTGTCTCAATAAGTACACCATACTGTATACACTGGTGATCACTCTATATGTACTTCCACGATTATTTAATATATGTCTCGTCTTGAATGGTACTGAATAAAAGTACTGACCTCATAGGGTTACTGTAGGTCACTCTGATAGTGCCCAATTAATCATTGTGTGGGCTACCCTGCCAGCAATCATTCAGAGTTTACCTACTTACACAAAACTATACACCTCACCAGTGCAGTCTAGGTGTGCATGTTATACTATAAAAGCACATTATCTCTGCCTACACTAGGTGGTTCACTGTTTACCCTCTGACCCCAGAAGGTCACATCCATTCCAGTGGCTGTATTGATTCTCCACACTAGTAATATAGTACCATGACATCACAACAGACCCCGGCAATCAATTTTATTACTCAGATACTGATGGTACACCAATTTGATCTACAATGTATATCTACTTTGTTTAAATGTATGAGGATTCCCTTTCTAACAGTTCAGTTTACAGACCCTATTCAGGGAGTACTGTTTAGTGGAGTCTAATTACTCATTCTACATCCACTACCGATTGTAGGATCCTGAGCATACACGATACTCAGTTATTAGATCCGATATATCCCCAGTTTGTCATTTTAATACCCATTTATTTAGTTTAGTTTTTTAGATTACATTTTAATTATCACATAAAACATCAGAGCTTAAGTCTGAGTGCTACATTTGGGGTACTTCTCTCTCATATACATTCCTATTATATACCCAAAAGCACCACTTATACCCCAATCTTGGCAGTAGCGGGGGCTCACCCTTTGTCTTCATCATAAAATAACCCTGTATGCTAATTATATTCTATTTTTTTACGAATCCTATTTTTTCTAAACCCAATTTAATTCATGAAGAATATATTTTTTTTTAAAGATTTTTCACAATAACAGTACAAACAGTTGGGGTGGGGGTGGAGGTGGGGAAGGGAGGGGGGAGAGGTAACAAAAATAATATTGGGGAGGAAGGAGACAGTACTTGATCAACATATTTTACACATTTGTTGTACAGGTTCAATAACAGTAACCACAACCAAACTTGTCTCCTTATATTGTAAATGTGGACATACAATCTATTAACAAATGACTTGGTGAACCCCTAGGGCAGGGGTCTGCAAACCTGTCCTAAAGAGCCGCACACAGGCCAGCTTTTATGGATATCTCTGTTTCAGCACACGTGGCTCAATCAGTGCCTCAGTGCTTGGCTGGGCCACGTGGGAGGTGTGGAGGGTATATGACAGAGGAGAACACGAGACCAGGGGGAGGCCACATCATCACAGAAAATGGGCCAGGTCCCAATTGGTATTGAGACCAGATGGGGCCCTGGTCCTTAGAGTAAAGATCCAATAGGCCTCCCTCTGGTCAAGTCTCATGATACGATCGCCCCCTCTCACATGGGGTGGCACAAATTCAATTCCAGATGCTCTAATATATCTAATGTCCCCCATGTGGCAGTGGGTACAGTGTAGTGGGACTGGATGGTTAAGATCCTTGTTTTTAATAAGTCTAAGATGTTCCAAGAGGCGTGTTTTTAAACTTCTAGTAGTCCGTCCCACATACTGTTTCCCACAGCCACAGGTGAGGAGATAGATAACAAATGAAGTTTTGCAGTTAATAAAACTGCGTATATCAAATTTTTCCTTAGTTATCATACTCTCAAATATTTTAGTTGGCAACAAAATATTACAAACTTTGCATGAACCGCATCTGTAGAAACCCCTGGTTGAGGGCCTAGAACCACCTGTTTCAGATGTGAATAAGCTGGGTGACAAAGAATTTGATATAGTCTTAGCCCTTCTAAAAACTATTTTTGGTTTTAATGATAAGTTTTGCCCCAGGACTGGGTCTAGGCGTAATATATCCCAGTGTTTTTCTAAGATAAGCCTGACCTCCTGTGCTTGCTGGCTGAATTGTGTAATAAAAAGTGGATCAGAAAAGTGAGAAGCCTTCTTAGGTTTCCTCGTCAATAATTGTTTTCTATCCATTAAATCCACTTCCCCCTGGCCTGGACTAGGTCAGAAGACCTATAACCTCTAGCAAGAAACCTATTTTGTAAATCGTCTGATTGTCTATGGACGTCTTCATCTTTGGAACAGTTGCGTTTTACTCTCATAAATTGTCCCTTGGGAATGCCCCAGGTCTCTCATTAAGGGCAAACACCATCTGACACACACCCTGATCCTAGGGCTCGTTTTCTAGACACAGCATCGAGACCAACACCAAGCTCGATTATAGAGAGTATAGGTCCCCCCCATTCACATACACAAAAAGAAGGACACGCAGGGGGAAAACTGGACCATCTCAGGGACCGCAAGAAATGGGCCTACAAAGACAAGGACAGGGGAAAGAAAACCATAAAGAAAAGCAAACATAAAAATTACAGGTAATTAACCTTTCCTCCAAAATCCTCACGATAGAACATCTGCAACTACTTGAAAAGGGATTATCCTTTTGTTCAAGTAGCCAGCTAGATGTTTTTGAATGCGTGAAAGACGTGAATTTATTTTCACGCAAACTCCCTCTACATAAATTCTTCAGTAGGAGACAAGAATTTGCCAATCAGGATACCCCATTAGAGAATCTTGACCCTCGAGAATTGAGTGATTTCCATGTTTTAAACTAACTTTTTGAGGAATGCTTAAGGACACCAGGAGAAGGCCCTTTTACTGATGTACGGAAAAAAATCAACCTTTATGCCCTCCCTATCTACTAATTCCAATATTAATCTATTTACCAAGGTAGTCACAAAAGACATCATGGCACTCCCCAAAAAAGTAGGCCCCTACAACCTGAACTCTAAAGAACTTTCTGCCCTCAGGGATCTGGAACAAGATCAAAATATAATCATCAAACCGGCAGATAAGGGCGGGAATGTAGTGATACAAAACAAAGATGCCTACTGTACTACACAGAATGTTTACATCTGTTAACGAATAAGGATTGCTACAAAGTCCTGTCATCAGACCCCACCCAGATCTTTTTGAGTGAATTGCTTTCTATCCTACAGGCAGGCCTAGACAGTAAGGTTATATCCAAATCTGAAATGGATTTCATCATGATTAAAACACAAAGGATAGCTACTTTTTACTGTCTACTGAAAATTCACAAGGGTATACAACCTCCCCCACCCCCGGGTAGGCCTATGGTGTCAGGCATAAATAATCTCACATCAAACGCATGTATGTACCTGGACAATTTTCTTCGACCCTTTGTGAGTACACTCCCCTCCTACATTAAAGATACAAAGGACGTCCTTTTGAGGTTGGAAAATGTTCACCTAGACCAAGAAACTTGGTGTTATGCCGGTGCTGCCCGCAGACCAGACCCGTCCCCTGAGCTGAAGGGGGAAGTGGTAATACACGCACCCGCAGCAAAGGGAGCGTGTCCGGAGTGTGGTATGAAGCGTTGCCAGGCCAGGTGTAGTAAGGTAGACAATACTTGCTGGTACCGGTTGTAGAGATAGAGTGGAGGATGCCTCGCCGAAGTCAGGGAGTGGAGAGTGGAGATAGGTCGTTGTCCAAGCCGTGTTCAAAGGGTTACCAGAGTGAGCGTTGTCCAAGGAGTGCCGAGATCGAGAGCCAGAGGGGGTAGTCGTACAAGCCGCGTCAGAACCTGTGAAAACACTGAGAGAATCCAGAAGTACTTCCATGCAGAGACTATGTCAAGCAAAGACTGAGAGCAGAGAGGAGCTAGATAAAGCAGGAAGGTCCAATTAGGAACGGAGGCGTGACAAGAAGAGCTACAGGGAGACACTGCAGATTGGTGCAGGCATAACAGGCCAGGTGAGTCTTGTTGGTAACCTGAGTATGCCCGTGCAGTGTGCGGGGGCGGAGCCTGAGGTCCGGGGGACGGGAAGAAGAGTGTGCAGACTGAGCGTGCTCCGTAACTCGTGTACGCGCGTGAAACGAGCCAGTGGATGGTGCAGGTGTGCGTGCAGGTGTGCGTGCAGGAGGGCGTGGGCACGCCCGGCGCTGAGCAGAGGAATCACCGAGGGGAGTGATCCCGCAATGGTGGCAGGGGCGAGGAGCCGTGGAGGCCGGTAAGGCAGGTTTGTTTTGTGTGTCCAGTGACTCCCTGCGGGAAGGGGGTGCTCTGTGTGGGGAGCGTGGAGAATGCCGATTCCTGACAGTACCCCCCTCTTCAGGAACGGCCTCAGGACGATCCAAGAACGGTCTCTCTGGAAACTTTTTCCTGAAGGACTTAAGAAGGGCCGGGGCATGAATGTCCTTTGAAGGTACCCAGGATCTCTCTTCAGGGCCAAAGCCCTTCCACTGTACCAAGAACTGGAGCTGACCCCTGAATAGGCAAGAATCCAAAAGAGAGTGAACTTCATATTCCTCGTTATTTTGTACAGTAATGGGATCCGGTTTACGAGTCTGATGCGGAAAGAAGTGACTGGAGATAAATGGTTTTAAGAGGGACACATGAAAGACATTGGGAATCTTCATACTGGGTGGTAGTTGGAGCCGGAATGCCACGGGATTGATTTGTTCGCAAATAGGGAAGGGACCCAGGAACTTAGGTGCCAGTTTAGGAGATGGTACCCTGAGGTGGATATTCTTAAAGGAGAGCCATACCAAATCCCCTGGTTTGTAACTGGGCGCCGAACGACGACGACGATTGGCCTGTAGTTTCGATCTGCGGGAGGAGTTGAGAAGGGTAGACTGAATCCTGGACCATGCGGTTTGGAGGGAAGAAATGCGTTCATCTACGGCTGGTACTCCAGAAGGGATGTTGGGGATGGGAAGACAGGGAGGATGGAACCTATAATTTATAAAGAAGGGCGACTCCCGGGTGGACTCGTTTTTGGCAGAATTGACGGCATACTCTGCCCAAGAGAGGAGTTGAGCCCAATCATCCTGGAAATCGGATATGAAACATCTCAGGTACTTCTCCAGGGATTGATTGATTCTCTCCGTTTGTCCATTGGACTGAGGATGATAGGCGGAAGAGAAAGAAGAAGAGATGCCCAATCTCTTCGTGAAAGCATTCCAAAATTTGGATACGAACTGAGAACCTCTGTCAGAAACAATGGACGAAGGGATCCCATGAATCCAGAAAATCTGCTCCGTAAAGATATCAGCAAGGGCGGGAGAGGTGGGCAATCCTTTAAGTGGAATGAAATGGGACATCTTTGAGAACCTGTCCACGACCACCAAGATAGTGTTCATTCCTCTGGACCTGGGCAACTCCACGATGAAGTCCATCGAAATGTGGGACCAGGGGCGGTCGGGAACTGGAAGGGGTAACAGAAAACCCTGAGGCTTTTGACGGAGAGTCTTGCTTTAAGCGCACGTGGGGCAGGCGCGGGTAAACTCCAGAATAACTTGAGACATCCTTGGCCACCAGAAATTCCGACGAATGAGATCAGTAGTCTTCTTAAAACCTGGATGACCTGCATATTTAGAGGAGTGATCCCAAGACAGGACCTCTGGAACAAATTTGGAAGGTACAAAGAGTTTGTTGTCGGGAACGACCAAGTCTTTGGGTATGCGTCTCTGGGAGTGCAAAATCTTGTCAAGATTCTTGAAAGAAGACGTGGCGAGAATCCTCTCATGCAGAAGGATAGTCTCCAAAGATTCCTCTGGCCTCTCTTCAGAAGAATGTATACGGGAGAGTGCGTCTGCCTTTACGTTCTTGGTCCCGGGGATATAGGAAAGGTGAAAATCGTATCGAGAAAAAAAAAGAGCCCAACGAGCCTGTCGTGGACCAAGGCGTCGAGCGTTCTCTATGTAAAGAAGGTTCTTGTGGTCCGTGAGAATAGTAAACGGCTCTTTCGACCCCTCCAGCAAGTGTCTCCACTCTTGAAGAGCCATCTTCACGGCCAGAAGTTTTCTGTTACCCACGTCATAGTTCCTCTCGGCAGACGAGAATTTCTTGGAAAAATATGCACAGGGATGTAACTTATTTTGGGGCGTGGGTCTCTGAGAAAGAACGGCACCAGCGCCTCAATCAGAAGCATCGACCTCCAGGACAAAGGGAAGTTCAATGTTGGGATGACGGAGAATCGGTGCGGATATAAAGGCTTCCTTGAGAGTCTCGAAGGCAGAGATGGCCTCGGATGACCAAGCAAAAGGATCAGCTCCTTTTTTGGTGAGCGCAGTAAGGGGTGCCACAATGGTGGAAAAACTCCGTATAAACTTACGATAATAATTAGCGAACCCTAAAAAACGTTGTATGGCCTTGAGAGAGTTGGGTCTTTTCCATTCAGTGACTGCTTGAAGTTTACCGGAGTCCATCATAAAGCCCTCATCGGAAATGATGTACCCCAGGAACGGAGTAGAGGTCTGATGAAAGATGCACTTCTCCAGTTTGGCGTACAAATGGTGTTCACGGAGACGGGAAAGGACGTAGGAGGTGTGGCGTATATGGTCCTGGAGATCTCTGGAAAAAATCACGATATCATTCAAGTATACAATAACAAAAATATTGAGTACCGTACGAAAGACGTCGTTGATGAAATCCTGGAAGACAGCTGGAGCATTCCATAAGCCGAAAGGCATTACCAGATATTCGTAGTGTTGAAGGCCGTCTTCCATTCATCCCCCTTCCTGATGCGCACCAAGTTATAGGCACCACGTAGATCCAACTTGGAAAAAATCTTGGCCCCCTGTAATTTATCGAACAGTTCGGTAATAAGGGGAAGGGGGTAACGATTTTTAACAGTTATGTGGTTTAAACCCCTGTAGTCGATGCAAAGCCTCAACGACCCGTCCTTTTTCTTGACGAAGAAAAACCCTGCCCCTGCTGGGGAATTGGAGGGACGAATAAAGCCTTTCTTGAGATTCTCCTGGATATATCCATAGCGTGAGATTCTGGTAATGACAAGGGGTATGTCTTGGACTTGTGTAGGGAGTAACCTGGAACTGGATCGATCGGACAATCGTAAGTCCTGTGTGGCGGCAAGAGGTCTGACTGTACCTTATTGAAAACGTCCCGGAATTTATGGTAAACGGAAGGTAGAATAACTTCGGGAACAGAGGTATTGGTCAGCAGTTGATGAGTCTCGCCTGACCTCGGCCTCTAGGAAATGGGAGCAGAGGAAGTCCAGTCAATGAGAGGATTGTTAAGCTGTAGCCAAGGAAGACCAAGGGTGATGGGTATCCCAAGAGCGTGAATGGCATCGAGATCTAAGATCTCCTTGTGCAGATGTGAGGACAGAAGCAAGGGAGCCGTCTCTAAGGAGATGTGGGCCGGGGTAAGAGGACGTCCATCGAAACCGACGAGTGCGATGGGAACCTTCTTTCTCACGAGTGGTATGCGGTTTAACCTGGCGAATTCAAGATCCACAAAGTTTCCTCCAGCTCCTGAGTCAATGAAAGCAGCGGTAGAAGTCTTGAACTTATCGCCTGAAAGGGAGACTGGAAATGTAAGTTTCTTAGGGAGTTCACCTTTAGAAAGGTGACCTTGAGACATTACACCCAGAGAGAGCCCCTCTGTACTCACTGGGTGTTCCCGTTTCCCGGACGCAGTGGACACTCCCGAACCAGATGTTCCATGGATCCGCAGTAGAAACACATTCCCCCGGCGTGGTGGAACTGCCGTATCAGTGTGCGGATGCGTTGTACCCCCAATTGCATTGGCTCTGGCAACTCCAGTGCAGGACGAAGAGGTATGGTAGCACTTGGGGGAGCAGGAGTGTTGCTGGGAGTACTGGAGAACAGAACTTGAAAGTTTTGGAAGCGAGTGCGCTGACGCTCAAAGCGGCGTACCTGGATACGTTGATCCACTCGGACAGCCAAATCAATGAGGACCTCCAATTGATCCGGCCTGGATTGGCGAGAGAGTTCATCCTTGATGAGATCTGCCAGGCCTTGCCAGAATACGGAAACGAGAGCCTCTTGTCCCCAGTTAGTCTCGGCTGCTAGAGTCCGGAATTCCACAGCATACTGTGTCACCATTCGCCGTCCCTGAGTGATCTGGAGGAGAGAAACAGATGCCATCTTCCGGCAAGCGGGAGAATCGAATACTCGTTGAAACTCGGCTTTAAATGCCGGGTAATCTTGGGTAAGGTCAGAACGTCGCTCCCAAACCGGGGAAGCCCAAGCCAGGGCGCTGCCAGTGAGGAGGTTATAAATGTAGGCTACCTTCTTGCGATCAGTATTGTAGAGATGGGGGGCCATTTCAAACTGCACCTTACACTGGTTTAGGAAACCCCTACAATCTTGCGGTTCACCTGCATAAGGCTTGGGGGGAGGAATCCTTACATTTGAGCTGCTAACTGCGCTTGCGCTGTACCCTGTCTGAGAGTACTGCGACCTGGCGTGTAAGTGCCACAATTTGGTCAGCCATGTCCTGGTTTTGCTGAAGCAGATTGGAGAGAAACTGTTGAAGTTCGGTCTGGTCTGCGTCTTGTGGGCTCGATAATGTTACGCCGGTGCTGCCCGCAGACCAGACTCGTCCCCTGAGCTGAAGGGGGAAGTGGTAATACACGCACCCGCAGCAAAGGGAGTGTGGTATGAAGCGTTGCCAGGCCAGGTGTAGTAAGGTAGACAATACTTGCCAGTACCGGTTGTAGAGATAGAGTGGAGGATGCCTCGCCGAAGTCAGGGAGTGGAGAGTGGAGATAGGTCGTTGTACAGGCCGTGTTCAAGGGGTTACCAGAGTGAGCGTTGTCCAAGGAGTGCCGAGATCGAGAGCCAGAGGGGGTAGTCGTACAAGCCGCGTCAGAACCTGTGAAAACACTGAGAGAATCCAGAAGTACTTCCATGCAGAGACTATGTCGAGCAAAGACTGAGAGCAGAGAGGAGCTAGATAAAGCAGGAAGGTCCAATTAGGAACGGAGGCGGGACAAGAAGAGGAGACAGGGAGACACTGCAGATTGGTGCAGGCATAACAGGCCAGGTGAGTCTTATTGGTAACCTGAGTATGCCCGTGCAGTGTGCGGGGGCGGAGCCTGAGGTCCGGGGGACGGGAAGAAGAGTGTGCAGACTGAGCGTGCTCCGTAACTCGTGTACGCGCGTGAACTGAGCCAGTGGATGGTGCAGGTGTGCGTGCAGGAGTGCATGCAGGAGGGCATGGGCGCGCCCGGCGCTGAGCAGAGGAATCGCCGAGGGGAGTGATCCCGCAACGGCGGCAGGGGCGAGGAGCCGTGGAGGCCGGTAAGGCAGGTTTGTTTTGTGTGTCCAGTGACTCCCTGCGGGAAGGGGGTGCTCTGTGTGGGGAGCGTGGAGAACGCCGATTCCTGACACTTGGCTAGTGGGGATTGATGTTGAGGCACTGTACAGCATTATCCCCCACACAGTAGGCCTACTAGCCGTAGCGCACTTTCTTCGCTCAAGAAGTGAACTTTATAAACCACACAATTACTTTGTAGGTAAATTACTTCTATTTACCCTAACAAGGAACTATTTCCTATTTGGTGGACAGTATTACCAACAAGTGAGGGGCACTGCAGTGGGGACCACCGTCGCCCCCACATATGCGAACCTATATTTAGGTTGGTGGGAAGAGACGGTGGTCTTCAGTGACAATATGATATCTTACACTGAACATATAGATTTGTGGGCAAGATATATCAATGATGTGCTTCTCCTATGATGGAGGGGCACGGAGATACAACTTAAACGGTTTATTGATGCATTAAACATCAATGACCACAATCTCAAACTCACTTATCAGTATCATAAAGAACATCTAGATTTTTTGGACCTAACAATCATGAAAAATAGGGAGGGTTATATAGAAACATCTATTTTCCGTAAACCTACATCGACCAACAGTTTATTGAGGGCTGAGAGTCAACATCCTGCCCATATGGTACCTACAGGGCAATTTCTACGTTTAAAGCGAAATTGCACGACCCTGAATGATTTAAAAAAGAAATCAAGAGATATGAAAACACGCTTTATATCACGAGGATATAGCAATAACAACATAAAGAAAGCATACCATCGGGCCCCCATTACACCAAGGGCGCAACGCCTTACCAATAAACCTACAAACAACACCAATGACAATAGTATATTTTTCATTGGTACTTACCTTCAGTAACCAGTGGACCTCCGTCCGTCATATAATGAACAAAAACTGGTATTTACTGTTGGAAGACAGTAATCTCAACAAAATCCTCAAACAGAATCCGAATATGGTCAGTCGAAGGTCAAAAAACCTTCGCGACTGCCTGGTACACAGCCATTTCCAGAATGTACCAGTCAGGACATGGTTGGGACCAACCCGAATGGCTGTTACCCACGCAGCCGTTGTAAGGCTTGTCAATCCATCAGCAAGGCTAAAGAATTTAGCAACTCAGATAAGACTAAGATCTTTATGATCCGTGACTTTGTGAACTGCTTACTCAGGGAGTTATCTACCTTGTGGATTGCAACTGTGGTAAACTTTACGTGGGTAAAACCCACCGCCAACTGAAAGTGCGAATACTCGAACATATTGGTTCAATCAGGAACAACTTAGACACCCCAGTGGCACGCCACGTGACAATAGCCCATAATGGGGATAGTGGCGTTTTGCGCTTTACTGGCATTGAACACGTCACACTTGGACCACGCAAAGGTAACTGGGATCAGATTCTGTTACAACACGAAACAAGATGGATTTTTAAATTACAAACTCTGAACCCACATGGTCTCAATGAGGGATTCATGTATTACCCTTTCTTGGGATCATAAATAGCTGATTATCTACTTTCATCCTTTACTGACATTGCCACGTATTAGACCACTTTATTTATCTATCTTTAAAGGGGATCCTGGTATATAGGGATTAAATACTGTCTAGTCCGTATTGACTTTTAGAGGCGGACAACTAGGGGCACCCACTCCTATATAACTGATTTGATTTTATTCATCCAAAATTACTACATTCTATTTGGTTTTTGGTTATCCTGATTTTCCTTTCAAGCATCTCAAGTACATCAATCCACCTGACTCGAGGGTCCTTTATTACCATCTCAATCTGATCACATTAATCCCATTATGGAGTGTATACATTTTTGGCAGCTAACATGTTCACATTGTATATAATTACCTACTTTATGGTTACAGTGTTTGTAGACATATATACTAAGCAGCATCTGTGATTACATATGTACCTTGATGAGTTAGATATGCCCAACGGAACTTAGCTAATACATAGCACCATCAACGACAACTGAATCAAGTGGAATCATAATTGCCCTGGATATTTAAGACCGGGGTTTACCATCCAGAGACTCCTCCTTCCCCTGATGAAGCGTGACAGGCTCACGGGAAACGCACGTCGGGCAGTAGTGACGTCATGACGTTGACGTCCGTATGGTGAATCAGACCAGCAGTGTGGAAGTTGGAACTTCATGGAGACGGGTCATATAGCGTTGGCGTCAGCCTTTCCTTATATCTCTTTATTGTGTGGTATCTCTTATGGTTGTCCCGCTTGTCCAACCATCATGGGTACTTTTGAATCTGATGGGACACTTTTGAGCCCACACACCTAGTGAGGTAAAGGGCGCAATTGTATATACCACACACACATATATTTTACCTGATATTTGATGACTTAGCTTTTGGCTTTATTTTTGGGTTGCTACTATTGAGAACTGAGTTACCTGTCACATATGGGTTACACATTGACAGATACTGCTTGCATGGAGTTATACTGATACTTAGCCTTGAACCCGGCAACAGTTTTTCTATTTTTACATTTTTGAGCTCAGGGACCCAAAGCTATAGCTATTAGTCTATCATTTGTGTGATGCATTTGTATATATATATATATCCCATCGGATGCAGTCTAACAACAGGGGTTGTTTAAGATAGCCCTCCATTTTGGTGATAATCATCTGCATAGAACCACACGGCATGAAAATTAGAGGTTACTGAGGATGAGCAGAAGCATAGATACTTAGTATGTTACTTTGTTACAGTACCTCTACCTGAAATTTTGCGTACAGGGACCCATAGTCAGTGGTCATTGCATTTACATCTTTTATCACGCATATGTTCTATGCATATACACCATATAAAAGATAATCCTGCGCATCCGATAGTTAAAATTGATTAAACACCGCGGCTGTACTACCCAATGCTATATGAATATAGCCACTACTATTTCTACTGTTTTGGATGTTATAAGGATACAACTTGAATACAACAATCACGGACATCAGTGTGAGGTTCTTATCACTTTACTGCCCATTGTGGGGCATCCACTAGTTCAGTGACTGTATAGACCTCACCCCCATTATATCTTTATACCCCAACAACTCAGCAGGACTGGTTCAACCAAGGGGATTTTATTTACATTGCATTTTAATTACCATTGTGTTTGTCATTCAGCATATGTGTTAATAAAATTTTATTATTTTTACAATTCGTGTATATTAGTGGGGTCTTTTGGGACCACTTTATTTCCCAGTTGTATTTGATGTCCTAAGTATCTTACTTAGAAGCCATTGACAGCTAATCTTATTACATTATATATAGGGAGAGTGCATACTTATAGGGATTCTTCCTTGTGTGTACCCCTAGGGGTTCACCAAGTCATTTGTTTATAGTTTAGTTTATTCCCTGATGCACCACCGATTTCTCTTGTTATCACAGATGATATTTATACACTATTAGGTGAGCGGCAGACTCCTTTTTGATTTATCCATACAATCTATTAACCCAGTTTTTCTTTTCTTCCCTCCCGAATCTCCCAGTCTCGTATCCTGGATTCCCCAGTGCAGAAGCTGGGCCCGATTAGGTGTGGATCATGGGCTGTCGGGCGTGGGTAGGTGGGGGGGGCTGGGTAATTATAGCATAATTGTGTCTGGATTTAGTCCTAGATTATCTGCAAATGCAAGACAAGGGTTCCGAATGTTGTACATATCGAGCAGCTAGCTACTGCGTTGAAGATATCATCCAAGTCTTCAGCATCTAGTCCCCACTCCATCCCCCTTCGTCTGTATTTATCTCTGGACTCCATGTTGGGGAGTGAGAAGTAACCATACAGCCTTGAGGTTAGGCCTTTATGAGGTTCCTGACTCAGACACATGGCTTTGAACTCTGTTTCGGTGCCCAATGGACTAACTTTGGCGCAATATGCCCTGATCTGGAAGAACCTAAACATTTCCCTAGAGGGGATTCCTTTTTCCCATTCCAGGTGATCAAACTGTACCACTTTGCCCTCTTTGCAGATGTCTCTCACTCTATTTAGACCTGCATCAGCCCATATGGACAATCTCTGCCTTTCTTGACCCGGAGGGAAGTTTGTGTTTCCCCAAAATGAGATTAAGCCTGAATTTTTAACTGTTATCTTATATTTAAATTATAATTTGCCCCAGAGTTTTAACAAGTGAGCAGTAGTCAGAGGGATTTCATGGATGGGCTGTCTGAGGGGAGCCAGAGTAGTTTGTCCAGTTCAACTGTTTGGATCAACGCTGCCTCAAAGGGAACCCACCTTTTCATATCAGGGTTCCCATTCCAGGCAACCCAGTGTCCTGCTTGTGCCAGTCTGTAATAGGACAATAAACAAGGCAGTCCCAATCCCCCTGTTCTCGCTGGATAGATAAGGATACTCCTATTCACTCTCGCCTTTTTATTGTTCCAAACAAATTTATTTATAAGCGCCTGGAGGTTGAATATGTCTGAGTTGATTATTGGTATTGGTAGGGTCTGAAATTAATAGAGCAACCTGGGGAGGAGGTTCATCTTGACCGATTGTTCTCTTCCCACCCAGGAGGTATTGTACTTGGTCCATGTATTTAAATCTGCAGGCAGAGTTTTCAGGTGGCATGGGTAGTTAGCCCTGTACAGGGAGGCATAATTTCTGGTCACATAGACCCCTAAGTATTTTATGGCCTATTTTTGCCACTTAAAATCAAAATTGATCTTGTTTAATTATGATACTCTCCTTGGAGGTTAATATTAAGGGCCTCTGATATGTTATTATTTATTTTAAACCCTGATATTTTGTTAAACAGGGCCAGTTCAGAAAATAGATTGGGCAGAAAGACTAGGAGTTTAGCTATGGTGAGAATTATGTCATCCACAATTAGTGCCAATTTAAATTCATGATCCCCAACTTGAAGACCTTTGATGCTCTTGTCTCTGATTTGAGTCACCAGCGGTTCAATGCACAATGCAAATATCAGAGGCGATAATGGATATCCCTGCATGTCCCACTCTTAATTTGGATGTGCTCCGAGGGGGCTCCTCGGCAAAGGAGGGGTTGTTATTGAGAGCCATTATTGCTCTTAAGAGAAGGACCTCAAATCCAAATGATTTTAGAGTTTCTTTCATATACCTCCAATCTATCCGATCGAAAGCCTTTTCCGCATCGAGGCTGAGCAGAAGCAAGGGTGTTCTTGTTCTCTGAGCGTACTCTGTAATGGCGACTATACGCCTAGTATTGTCAGCCGCTTGTTGACCTGGGATGAACCCCACCTGGTCACCATGTACAAGAGAAGGAAGGATTGTTATGAGTTTGTTGGCAAAATTTTGGAAAATATCTTTATCTGAATTAATTAGGCAGATTGGGCAGTAGCTCCCACAGTTCGCGAGGTCTTTGCCCTCCTTATAGATCAATGATATTGATGCTTGAAGCATATTGGGTCCAAAGGAGGAGTCTACCAGAATTGAATTGAAGAGACTCATCATTTGAGGGGGGGGGGCGAACTTTAGCACATTTCTTATAGTATATATTAGAAAAACCATCTGGGCCTGGGACCTTGCAGGATTCAAATTCTTAATGACCAGGTTGAGCTCATCTGTGGTTATTTTTTGGTTGAGCAGCTCTCTTTGTACTTGAGGGATTTTTGGGAGGTTTAGTGAAGATAGAAAATCTTTTGTTCGCCTATCAAATTGTGTCGTATAAAGCTTTTATCCCATTATATAAATTAGTATAGAATTTGTGGAATTCCTTCAATATATTTTCCGGATTGGATGTCAAGCAGGTCGATGACTGTCTGATGGTATATATCCCTGAATTTGGCTGTGTATTCCTTAATTTGGTTTCTAATAGTGTCAGCCTTGTTGGCTTTCTCAAAAAATTTCCTTTTTGACCATCTCATGGCCTGCTCAGTCTTAGATACCAGAAAAATACCATGTTCTGCGAAGGCCTCTTTAAGGGCTTTTAGAATTTCCTCTGTTTGCACCCTTTTATGAGAGGTTGACAGAATTTCAAATTTGTATTAGAGGTTTTTATTCTTGTTTTCTCTCTCTCTCTTCTGCCTGATAAGATTGCTATGATTTTTCCGCTCATCAAGGCTTTATGTGCCTTCAATACTGTTGAGAGGGAGTGCACACTTCCACTGTTGATTTGGAAGAAGGATGTTATTTCTTCCTCTATGTTCTTGGCTACTTCTGGAATTTTCAATAGTGACTCATTTAATCTCTAATTAGGTTTCAACAGGCTTTAACCCATGCCTTCCAGGCTTAACTCCTCCGGAGCATGATCGGTCCAAGTTATACTATGAATTCTCGCATTCCTGACTCGGGGGACCAATTCAGCGCTAACCATAATATATTCCAGCCTGGAGTAGGATTTGTGGGGGTGAGAGTAAAATGTATAGTCTCGTCCCCAATTGGAGGGTTTTCAGTTCCTTTTTTAAGAACATTGACTCAGCGATCCTAGTGTAGTTACAAGGGGGTGTTTAGGCTCCCGATCTATCCTTTCTCTCATCTAACACCAAGTTAAAGTCCCCTCCCATTATTAATTGGCCCTCAGCTACTAAGAAAAATGTATTTAATAAGTTAACTATTTACTATTATAAATCCAAGCCGTGAACCTAACTCTTACGCAAGATATCCTTAACTTATTCTAATTAGATTTACATTTTAAATGAGTAAGACCCAAATCACTGACCTGGGAGTTAATATTACATCTCAAATTTGGAAACTATAAATAGTTTTCTAATTCACTGTAGATATTCCCATTCAGTGGGAATGTCTCAAATACTTTGCAAGGTTCTGATTTGTGTATTTATATTTTAATCATGTGATAAAGCTAACACCATACAGTACATCATACAGTATAAGTTGTTTTAAACATAGACCATAAACATGTTATTTTTTTTATACATTTTACAAAGTAAGGTTCTACATAGTTGTATTCATACTATTGTGGGAAGCTTAATTAATTGTTACCCGAGAGGATTGCTTCTGTGCAGGAATCAGAAACTGTCTTTGAAGTAGATATCAATATAGTTTTCTGACTAGCTGTACCTTGGACATATTACATTTAAATGCAAAAAGTGAGGGAATTTTACAAACAAAAGACTTGCTTATTCAAACCCTTGGTGAAAGGGTGTGGCAGAATCTCCATTTTGTCATAACCATTCTGCTTGAACTTTTCCCTGAATTAAATGATATATGTAAGCAGAAAAACGACCTTCAGCTTCTGCAAGTTGTTTTCATTAAAAGTAGATCTGTTTTTCATGTCGCATGGCAGTACTGTTTTTTATCAGAATCGGCTTAACCGCAAGTTTTGTTTACAGAAACCAAAGCTATATGGAAATTCCCCAGAAAAGCTGTTATTTAGCAATATCCTAATATTGTTACGCCTCTAATTACGCCTCCAATTAAAACCTTATTTCTCTGTATAAATAGTATTGCTTTTCATTAATAAAGCTGAGACGAGGAATCCGAATTACCCTGTGCGCGTCTGTTTCTTCATGTCCCGAGAACTCGTACATCATCAGATCGAGATCCAACAGCCCAGGGCATGGATTGAAGTCTCCCGGGTAGAGCAGCATTGTTTCCAGTCACGGCCGCTGACCAAGGTCCCCAGCCCATTTTAATTGTCAAGAACCTCACACTTAGTATAACCATTCTTTTGTTTATCTCCAAGAACTTCAAACACCCTTCGTGTTTTGTAATTAACATTTAGACCCCAGGGGAAACAGATGCATATCCCTTGGCAGAGATCAAACCTCGGGAACCTGTTGACCTTTTACCCATTTATTACAGTACATGGTGGATCAGGCATTAGTAGGAATTCCCAAGACATCAAATAAACACAGACATTATTTAGTTTGAGTATCTTTCCTCAACCAATCAGAATCCTCCTACATGTTGAGCTATGAGCTTGGAAACACATATAAACCTTACAAGGCTAGTCAGTCAGGAGGGAGAGTGTAGAGGGACCTGTTGGAATTTCAAATGGCATAATTTCAGGTAATCATGATATTAATTCTTGCATACTTGTAAATCTGTATATTTCTGTGTTTATATCAATGTATTGTTAGATAGGATGAATTGAATTGTATCGTATTGTTTTGTTTGGCCTGTAATAAATACAAATCTTATAAGGATGTATAATTAGTATGACCGTGTAATTGTTATATTTTGTTCACTGTTCTAATAAATTTCTGTTTATTTGATTGAAGCCATCTCTATCGTATCTAAAACTCTCATAATTGGAAACACAAATACAACAGGACTGGCACTCCCCTGTAGTGTTAAAACAGTGAATAAGTAACTTCAAGTACTGAAACAAATGTGACAGACTGATAGTCCCACCTCGTAGTGAAAAGTGATATTAAGTGATAACTATCTTAACAGTGTAACCTATAATTCAGTGAATATAATATAATAAAAATACGTAAAATCAGCAAAAAAACTGAGCCTCCCACACAACCTTCATACTGTATTGTTCATTTATATGTATTATGTTTTTTAGATTTGTTTAATTATTGTATATTAAAATATTATTTATAAGTACTCCCATCAATGTATTAGTTTGTATTGGGCAGTAGATGTGTCACAGTGTAATTTTTGTACCCTCCTTAATACTGTTTAAGGATCATGTTTGACCAATAGAATCCCTATAGTGCCTTTGTAAGTGTAGGTAGATGTAGATCACATTAGGACTCCTGACGAAGCTTGACAACACAAGCGAAACGCGTAGAGTTCAGTGCAGAGGAGGAAGAGAGACTGACCGGACTGGGAAGGAATTGTGAAGGAACCTTGCTGAGGGCTACCATTCGGCGTCGGAGAGGGGGTGAGATCGCTGCCTCGCAAGATGTATTTTATGTGCCCTATATGTATGTGCAAATTGTAAGTGTTCATTCAGGAGACTTTTATTTTAATTGTTATTAAATTAGTGCTTGTAACCTGCGCAATGGTCCCCTTTCTATTCCTCTGAAGGATATCTGCATCGCTTTACCTACCAGTACCATGCCATGATTTGTGATGGGCTCTTTTATACTCACCATTATGTGAGTACATCCACCACAAGTTTTTCCAGATATAGTATTGATTAACACAATGCTGTTTTCCGTTTTTCTATTTTTTTATTTATATCCTGACGTCTACCGCTCCCTCCTGTGTGTGTACTCATCAACCAGGGTATACATGTGTAAATGTGTATCCTATTGGAATACATATCTACAGTGGCGGCCGCCTTTATCCTAATGCGGCCGCCACCGCGGGAATTTTAAAACCGCGGAGGGCGCGCGGCTTCTTTTCGGCCGGTTTCCCGCGCCTCGGGCGCTTTCAATGATAAGCGCCATTAGCGCTTATCTGCTGATGCGGCTGCCGTGCAGGAAACTCTGATACAAAACGGAGAAAAGCCCCGCATTTATCTGGGTAAGCTTTAGAATAAAGGCGGCCGCGACAGTACACATCTATTTCCTTAAGTAATAGTTTTGCCAGTATTAGTATATAAATTTGTATAAGCAGAGATACTTCTATAGATGGATAACTAAATAAATGCACCTGTATTTCTATTTCTGGATAAGACTAAAAACATATATTTGCTAGTTAATTCTTATCCGTCAGCAATACTTTTATAGATGGATAACTAATAAATGCATCTATATTTCTATTTCTGGATAAGGCTAGACATTGTTTTGCTAGTTAATTTTTAATAAGCTAGAGATACTCATATAAATGGATATGTTATAAATGCATCTATATTTCTATTTCTGGATAAGGCTAAACATTATCAGTAACATTAATACATATCAGTTAAGTTGAATTTTATTGTTTTAGTACTGTACTAAAACTATTTCTGTTTTAGGTTTGGATGTTTTGGTTCTAAAAAAAATTAAGTTTTGGTTCTGGTTTTGCCAAAACTTGATTTGTTAGGTTTTGCTTTGGGATTTTTAACAAATTATGGGAAAAATAAAATGAAGCTGAAAAATGCTAAAATAGCATTATAAAGGATTCCAAATGCTTATAATAAGTATAAAATATGGAAACAATTAGAAAACAAAAATAATATAACTGAAAAAAGTAAAATAATTAAAAACAGATATTGCGAGAACCACCCCAAGTGTTTGACTACATAACAAAGATGGATAATTGGCTGATGTGCTTGTTTGGTCCTAAATATTGTTTTGGTTTTAAAAAGGTTACGGCTTTTGTATTTGGTTTTAAAATCTAAGGTTCTGATTTCACACACTTAGTTTTGCCCATGTGTTCATCATAATAAACTGTTATTTTAAGAGGGGCAATACTTGCCTGGTCAATTGCCATATAACCTAAAACTAAAAGGCAGATAAACAGTCAATTTACAGTAGACAACTTTGGCCCAGATGCACTAAGCTATGTTAGGCTCACTAAGAAAGAAACTTTCTGGATACACCGATTAAAAACTTTAGTTCCTAATGGTCTTAATATAGATGTAGAACTGGGCGTGTTCTTACTATAAGAACTGTACTCTGGGTAATAGTCTGTGGTTTCATTATCTTTTATTACAATTTAAATCTCCAATGGAAGTGTGGGTATCGCCAGCGACTGTCAGAGACGGATCAAGCGCACACCGGTCAGCACTTTGCTGTAAAGATACCTATATGTGTCCTGAGTGGCAGTACAAAGTGTGAGTACGCCCTCAGGGGGGATTTTAATATATTTGTGCATTAAAGGTGTTTGTGATTTACCACACCATCACCCTTTTTGTTCGCCCTCCCCATCCCGTTTCTTCCCCACCTACTCAAGCTTGGCTACCTGGCAGTTTACAACTTCAAGCAACTGCCGAATACCATTGGTTAGTCTAGGACACACTCCCTCATCCTTCGTGTATCCGTTAATCAGGCTAATCAGATGCAAAAGAAGCATTCTCATTAACACCACATATGCACTTAGGGCCGTTCAGGATAGCAGATGGATTTAACCTGACGTTATTTAGGTCATAATGTACCTAAAGGTGGTGTTAGCTCCCACCAGACCCTGAAAAATGGGTTTTTGTAGGAGATAGAGTGTCTCTTATTTGTTTGCAGACACCAAAAGAAAATATGCAAATGAAGTGTTTTAGAAGTTGCTTAAATAATTTCACCATAATTAATTAAACATTTTTTTGCCAAGGAAAAAAGCCTTTGCAGAGTAACTTTTGTCTACTTTGATAAATGAGGGCCTGTATAGGTCTGCATTCAATGTACAGTGTGAAATTTCAATTCTAACCTAACACTGTATAGTAGACAAGAAGAAAATCTGTAAAAGTTAAATTATGCCATATTAAAAACATTAACTGAAACCATTGCTTGAACCTGAATGCATTTAACTTTTTCACAGATTGAATTTTTAATATAATATGTTAGTATCCCTGATTGTTACTCAGAAATGTCATTTCAAGATCTGTTTTATATAATGAAAAAAGTTCAAATGTCACTAGGAAAGTGGTGTGAGAAGAATTAATGAGAAATCAAGTCAATGGGAATTTCTAATACAGCTCCCTGTAATATAGAGCTGAATGATAATTGTAACAATAAATTAATAAAATAAAATATAATTCTGTATAATTTACTGAAGACATCCTGCCAACCTCAATGGAAAGATATTGGAATAGTTAATTAAACTTCATTTATGCCTATCAATATGCAAAGTCCCTAATCATTTCTGATTTTACATTCTATACAGTATGTACAGATCACTATATCATTACTACTTTTAAATAATAAAATATAATAATTACAGTATATAAATAAAAATAGAACAAATCCTGTTTCTCCATTACTATAATCCAGGACTTTTTAGACATTCTGTTAAACATCACTTTGTTGTAATAACATTCTTAATAAATTAATCTGCAAGTAGCAGTGCTAAATCTCACACAACTAGGTTTTAGTTAAACACGAGGCACAGTTTTTGCAATGCTCTGGTACATTAATAACAATATGATTGTCAAACATCATGTTAGGCAATGGAAGAGTGCTCATAAAACCACAAACTTCTAGATGATGCCACATTAGAAAATCAGAATGTTGTTGAAAAAAGCAATGCTTGTTTGCTTAAACTCTTCTTTTCTATCTTACGTTTTCTAGATTCTATTTGATACAACTGTAGTTATTAAGGGGTACATTCATATAGCTAGCCTAGGGCCCCCTTCCAGGAAGGAAACAATCAGAAATATTGTAGGTAAAGTGACCTATACTGTGACTATAAAGGGAAGGTTTGACATTACATTGTCTGGGTAGGAGAATTTCACTTGGGTGTGTGAACCAGGTCCAGTTGCTGCCTGCGCCCACAACATGAGCCCATTCTGGATGCAGTGTGCATCAAAGGTACAATATCTTTGAGGGAGTCTGAAAAATACATATATATATATGGAAAAAGCGCAAAACCCATAAGTGCAGTATGTCAGTTTAATGCTATAAAATAATGGTTAAAAACACTTACAGAAGTAAGTAGATTAAAGGCACATCTGTATTGGGGTGATCCGTGGTGTAGGCATCCACCGGAATAGCGGTAGTGTCCCCGTCTCCTGTCTGGAGGTAGCTTCAGTCCCAGACACCCTCCTCTGTTGTTCGGCGCTGTTCCGCTTCCGCGTCACGTGCGTGCATGACGTCACCGCGTTCGCGTACTGGCGCCGTCTATCAAGGGGTTGGGTTTAGGCTGTTGCGTCTTCACTTTGCAGGTTAACAGGGACAAACTCTAGATCCTGCAATGATGCTTGAGTTTCAGCAGCCTTAGAAGATACAGCCCTACGCGTTTCGTCCTCTTCGTCAGGGACTCTGTACCTACAAGACTTCTGAGCTTTCTATTTGTATATAAACAAAAGAAAACGGAAAAATCCCACTTAAAGCACTCAGGTATACAAAAAGTATAACAAATTTACTAAACAAAATATCACAAAAAATACAAAATAAAACACCACCTTGACAAAGGTCCCTCTGGCGGACCGAAACGTTGGTTCTGTGTCTTTGTTTCACAATATACTCTTTTTTGACCTAACAATTGAGTGCTGCCCGTGTGATTTCGTCTAGACAACGCTATTGTATCTCCTATTATTACCTTTTAGGATTAGCACCTACATTATTTTCTAGTGGAGTGCCTGCTGTTCGCTGTGTTCTATATATATATAAAAAAAACTATTATATATATCTATATATATAGATATATATATATCTATATATATATATATATGAACAAAAAAACAAACAGAAGCGCAAGCTCCATAGCACGTAACTGTTTAAAAAATAAAGTACATTTATTTAAATAACTGCAGCCCAAAGGAAATGCACTTACAAGATTAAAAAAAGCAACCATACGTGGGAGAGAAATCTCTGTGTAGTAATCTGCGAGGGTGATGGGGATCCCAGGTAGGCAGGGTACATCTGCACAGCTTGTAGCCACCACCAGCTGCTGTCACGAGTTGGCGCCAAGGAACTGAATCAATCAGTATCTCCACGTCCTCTGCTCTCAGCATGGAACAGTTGCCAGCACTAAAAATGCTGCTAGCTAGATCGCAGGGATGCCCAAGACTCCGTGTACACAAACCCAGAAACTCAATGACGTCACCAACCCTACGCGTTTCGTCACACAAGGGCGACTTCGTCAGGGGAAGTTTGATTAGATAGTGACGGCCAATGAAATAGGCTGAATGATGTAAAGTCATTCTTAAACCCTAATTCCTGATTCACCACAAAACGGAGGTTTACAAGGTTGAATAAACATTAATACATTTAAAAATTCCACAATACTTTATCAATATTTGTGTGGTTCACACCATACACTCAGAATAACCCTACTTATTAGTTAAATTAATTTAATCACTTCTAATCCTACTACTAACAGTACCAGAAAAATAACCTGCTGAGCTTCCTATTTGTATATAAACAAAAGAAAACGGAAAAATCCCACATAAATCACCCAGGTATACAAAAAGTATAACAAACTTACAAAAGAAAATATCACAAAAAATACAAAAGAAAACACCACCTTGACAAAGGTCTCTCTGGCGGACCGAAACGTTGGTTCTGTGTCTTTGTTTCACAATATACTCTTTTTTGACCAAACAATTGAGTGCTGGCCGTATGATTTCGTATAGACAACGGTATCGCATTTCCTATTATTACCATATGGGATTAGCACCTACATTATTTTCTAGTGGAGTGCCTGCTGTTCGCTGTGTTCTATATATATAAAAAACTATTTTATATATATATATATATATATATATATATATATATATATATACAAATACAACTGTATGCTCATCTGAATGTCTTGGGCAGGTCTGCAACCCCACCTTTCACCATTATCACCCAGCATACAGCACTTCCACTGCAGCAAGGGATTCTGGGAAATGACATGCAAATGAGCACACAGTGCCACTTTTTGCCTCAAAAATTTTTTTTTGAACATGGTTCCCTATAGGCTTAAGCTTGCTGCATGGTCACAGCTTTGAGCACAGCCAGGGTTAAGGTGCATACCCAGAAAACCACCCACAGACAGCTGTTTCGACCTTAATGGGTCTCATCAGTGTGGGGTTGATTAACTGGGTATGCAAAGAGGCTATGGGATAGGCTATACCATAATACTGAGTTAAGTTATGGTGAGTAAAAAAAGTGACAAAAACCCTCCACAGGAAAGCAAATATGCAAATACAACTGTATGCTCATCTGCATGTCTTAGGCAGGTCTGCAACCCCACCTTTCACCATTATCACCCAGCATACAGCACTTACACTGCATATAATAGTTTTTTTTATTCCTATTCTCTAGATTTGGTTAATATGATCCATGTGCACTTTTTTTTATACAAGTATAGCCATGGCTGTTCCAGCTATCTCTCTACCTTCCCCTGTCACGTAAGTTCTACACCCTATGGGGGTTTCCCCCTGCTCATGCTGAATTCCTGAGTGACAGGAGTGAGATAGCTGATGGTGGTAGAGATACTGGGCTCTCCCTCTTTGAGCTGCAGGAAGGAAGTGCCTAAATTATGGATTGAAGTTCAGCCCCTTAGGGGTGAGTCCTTCAGTCAGTCGGTTCCAGACTACCCCTTCAGGGGGTAAGAGCTTTCCTCGTCTCCTCCCGGCTGGGAGTGAGACATGTGCTCAGCCCCTCATGGGCTGAGGCAATAATCTAATCCAGCGAGGCCTCACCATTACCCACAGGCCAGTACCATCCAAAAGCCAGGGATCTACATTATCAACTGGAGCATACGCTGCAACGACACCAGCAGTGGCTGCTATAATAAAGATCCACCTCCTTTATACTTCTGGCTCTGCGGCAGTCTGTGTGGAGAGAGGAATTAGGAGTAGAGACTGTCATAGCTGGGACCGCCTTCGGCACTGCTGAAGCCTCCTATGTCTGGAGGCACTGTCACCAAGAAGGAAAGAACCAGAGGAATCCCCAAAAGTCTACCCTGTGCCCCCACAACATCGCAGGCACCTCAGTTCTCTTGTACCTCGCTGGTAATCAGCACTACACCTAATAGTAGCATAGCTAATATCTCCTTGAGGGGGGAGGGGGGAGGACGACAGGTGCTACACGTTGTGAATGAAAACATTGCTTAATATGCGTTACAGGATTTGGTTGACGTATGATCTTGTTTTTTTAGAATATATTATTTTAAAAAAAATATTCTTTTCCCGATAACCCCTTTTTCACACACACACACACACACACACACACACACAAAATATATATATTGCTATCTGTGACACTTGAAGATAACTTAGACTATTTTCCTTGGCCCTGTGCTGACATTACTCTTTTTATCAGTCAGTAGTGGGACTGGCTTGCCATGGTGCACTGCAGTAGATATCACATGGCTGAATTGAAAGTTATGAATTTTATTGTACAATAGATGCTTTTGATATTTTAACTCCGGTCAGAAGTAGAGAGGGGAAATTTTTTTTGCAAGTTTTGATTGCAGCAGATCAGCCAGTTCCTTTGGTCCGTGAACTTCAGCGAATCAATGTCAAAAAGGGCGATTTGCGTTTTGCAGATTTTGTATTATTATTACCAATACACTTCCGGATTTCGCAACCCATGGACGGATTTGTAGAATCCAATCCCCATGCTGTATCTAATGGTGGATTTTGATGAATCCACACAGATTGAAACTGCCCAAATCCATTTGTGGGGTAACATCAGTGACAATCCGGGAAATGGATTTGGGCGAATTCGCCCATCTCTAGTTAGAAACACATTTTCTCCTTTGGTTTTTAGGTATGTGAGATGGCTGTTGGTCTTACAAAGAAACAAATACATTAGAAACTAGCTCAATATGGAAAAGAGGAGTCAAAACATACAAGTGTATTCCGTACCATAGGAGTGTTAAAAAGCATTCAAATTATTTTATTCAAGAGTATTCAAGAGTATAAACTAACTATACCTACTACACCTAACTATATTTTTGCATTCAGCAATTACAATGAAAAATATTTGCAGTAGAACAGAACTTATTGTACATTCTAAGAACTGTGAAAGTCTGAATACACATAATTAGACATCTCAATTTAACAAAGGCACATACATTAAACAACTCTAATTGCTAAGTACTTAATGGATTAATTCTTACTGTTTGTATAATGTAGAAATAAAAAAAATGTCTTAAATGACAAGCATTCCTTGGTTTGTGCTAATTAATTATACAATGCATACGAAAATAAATGTATTGGGAAAATGTAGACCAAAACTGTTTTCTGCCTCAACTTTGCCTCTGTTCCACCAGGTGCAGCACATAGTGCAGCTGTGACCTGCCTCTGAACAACGACAGTATTAAATTAGAGCACAAGGCCATCAATTTAATAAGTACTGCAGCAAGTAATTTGAATAAGAACAGTATTAATATTCTGCCAGTGCATGGCTAAAAGCAGCTGACCCTTTAGACCCTTTAGACCAAAGACGATCCTTGAACAGAATAGAATGAGAAAACACAGTTCTAAGTAAGATGGCAGTTTTAACTATTTATTTTGATTTACACTCATTATTAGCAGCTATAACTTGATTAGAGAATCTTAGATATTAACAACAAACTATTAATATATTTCCATACATAGCTTTTTTTTTTTTGTTGCTTTAAAATGGAATTCCGATCATTATGCTAGTGCCCTCACGTCATGCAGGTTATCTGTTTCTTCATGTCATGCAATTTATAAATGTGCTGCTTTACCGTTACTGAGTGTTAAAATGTTAATTATAACTTACCATCCAAATATCAAGGACAAGAGACCACAGCTTCTGCTACTCTCTCTGGATTCTCTAGAATTTTCAAAGAGGAATTCAATGTACTGTAGAATGTGTTTATAATAGAGATTAGCTCATTTATTTTGCGGATTTGAATCGGCCTCGAATCGGCAAGTTACTTTGATCCATGGAACACACTCCAAAAGACTAATCAGCAATTTTTGATTTTGTTTCTTTCAGAGGCAAAGAACAATCTGCTGTGAGAGACCTTTCAAATTTTATTAGCAGTCTCCAGTTGTATACAGTATTTATCCCCTGAAACGTCCCTCCAAATAAGTTAGGGAGACATGCATGTGCTGAAAAAGAAGCACACCTGAGGTACCTGCCTCTGAACTTTGAGATATAATCATGGGTATGTAAAGTATATCTAAATGAGTCCCTTCCCACACATCCTAAAAGGATTTCCATACCAACTACTGTATATAGAGTTCATAATAAACCTATGGTAATCTAATGACTGGAATTAAGTGTAGCCGGGACCCCCATTCACCCTTTTTTTGATGTTACGGTAGGGGGTTGTTGCACCTAGGGAACGCTCCAATAACGGAGGTTCCGCGTTAGGGAGCTGCCATGTTAAAGGTGGCGCTGGCGCATACCTGGTCCGGCTGGAGGTTGCGCATGCGCAGGGCAGGGTGTCAGAAACCTGCGAAGGAGGAGAGCTCAGGGAGGAGGGGAGTTAGGGGACGTCGGGTCCCAGCCGCCCCCGCGGCCCCCCCGTGACACGGCAGGATTAATGAGGTACGAGTTTAGGGAGGATAGGAAGTGGTGGCACGCACGAGGAGTCAGAGCTAGCTAGTAGAGGAAGGAGAAGGAGCTCCGGAGTAGGGAGGCAGCCGCCCCCTACCTAGGCCGCATGCCCCATGCCCAGATAGGCCCTGAGCCCCAGTAGAGTGCAGCGGAGCTAGGGACTGGCCATAGTCAGGCTCCTGATCCCCTTACTGTGCGACAATAGTTACGGGACAGTTCTAAATCAGCGGGAGGCTTGGGACCAGGCCCCGCTGCCAAGTAGCCGCGTGTCTGGGTGGGATCACCCCGGACACCTACGGGTGACGTCATCAACGCCCACGCTGATCCTTTGTGAAGACAGTTGCAGCACCGGGTACAGGAGTGCCCGGCAGGTAAACTTCAAGTGCACCAACGGTACCATTATTCACTCAGGGACACGGTGGCTGCGCAGTCACACACTCATACATTCATTTATTCACGTGGGGCTGGGGAACGTATCTCAGGAGGGAACTGGACACGGGGTGGGATCACCCGGTGAAGGGAGAGGTAGAGTGAGCGTTCACAGGACGCTGATAGTACTGCCTCCGCTAGGAAGGGGGCACCTGTTGATTACGCTGACGGTTGCTATAAGTAAAGCTTATTGGTTAAGGTATTGCTGTGGGTGTGTATTTCATGTACATAAGTTCCTGCGAAGACCCACTTCCCCTAGGGCGGAAGCTATCGCAGGTGGAGGCGCTGCACCAATTTAACATGTATTGTGAATACCCCAGGCTCTCCGTGGCATAGGCTTTGGCCCTGTGAGCCTACAGGTTATACAGCACATGGTAGTGATCTGTGTTCGATAGGAACCAGGGCTACAGAAGTAAGACCTAACAGGACAAAAAACCCCAGTCACATTTTTCTAGCCCACAGCTCTAGCAGTGTGAACTAAACCAGCTGATGGCTAGTACCACTGTCACCACTGTGCTTCACCTTTTTCGAATTGTGTGTCAGAAAAATTGTTTTATTTAATCTCTATTTGAATATGAAGAGAGAGAAAAGGCAATCCTTTAGATGAGGTATACTCCAAGTGGATAAAATACCCCCCCCCCCCCCGCGGAATAGATTACAAGTACAGAAGAGAAGAAAGAACAGAATAAAAGAAGAAGAAACTTACCTGAAGCTGAGGATCATTGAGTCTTTGATCGAGAGCTTCCCGATACCCCGGGATTCGGAGGGTGAAGACATCTAAAGGTAAGTAAAACATTGAATGTATGTGAATTTGATTTTTCAGATATTTTGATTGTATTTTTACATTTTTGATTGCACATTGATTATCAATGTATTTATCTATTCCCATTTAGGGCTATAGATAAATATAGTGACAAACAATGCATTTTTTGGCAAATGCTTGCTTTTCTTTCTTTTTTATGTATTTTTGTTGATTGCTTTTTATGAATCTTTTGTTTCTTTGTTGATTGTTTTTGTAATTATTGTTTATTTTTGGTGTTTTGATTTTAATTAGGGAGTTTTGCTGTTACTGATTTCTGGTATTTTTTTGGCGTTTTTCTTTTTAATAATTTATTGGGTGTTTTGATTATTAATTCTTGGATTTTTTGGGTGTTTGCTGTTATTGATTTCTGGTATTTTTGGGGTGTTTACTTTTTAATTGTTGTTTATTTTTGGTGTGTTTCTTTTGGTGATTGTTTGATTTAATGTTATATTTTTGGTGCCTGATTATTTTTTCGGTTGACCACTGACTGTCATAGTGGTAAATCATGCCCATATTACACTCAGGAGATTTAAATGCACAAGGGATACCAGCATCCCATACCGGGGTCTGTATCTCGAGAAGTAGTGGTCTCTGAGGCTGAAATCAATGCGGTCCAGCTCAGGAGACCCCCTGCTCCCGCACACAAGTATTAAAATTAATGAAACTGCACGTCTCCATGCAGCTTTTCCAGGCTGCAGTTTCAACTATCAGTTGCCGCTTGCCAGGATTACAGCGTGACAGCACTCAGAAAAGAAACAACTCGTTCCATGGTACATTTTTTGATCAAACTTGAAAAAACTTGTATTCCTTCTTAGTGAATACCATTTTACCAACTTGTTTTAGTGCTTGATAAATGAATGCAAAGTCGTTCGACAATGCATTCATTTTATTGAAATTTAGTGAATAGGCCCCTTTATGTTCTGGTCATACCATGCTAATTTTGACTATTTTACAATTAATAGTATTATAAACAGGTTAGCTTTTACCTTTGGCCAGGCGGGGGGAAGGCTGCAGGTCAGCTACCGAGCCGCTGGAGCTCCGCGGCGTATCTGGCAAGCGGGGGCCGCCATCTTGAGTATCGCACATGTGCAATGGTAGCCGGCACATGCGCAGAGAGCCCAGAGGTCGCGGCGGCCATCTTTAATGTCAGTGCGCATATGCGAGACTCGGTGCATGTGCAGAAGGGTACTAGTTGTGGTGGCCATCTTTGGAAGGGGCTCCGCAAGGGACTACGAGTCCCATTAGCCACCAGGGCTGCAGCAGCACATGGTCAGGTTTAGCCATTGCACTGTGTATTTTTGTCACATTGGAAGTAGCTTTGGTCATCTTTGTTTGATTTTTGTTGTATACATTTAGCCAATAGGGCTTCCTGACCAACGGAGCACCAGAAAGGATACTTTTGGCATGCTGAGGAACACGCCAGTCAGAGACAGGGAGCTGAAGGGACAGGTAGTGTCCAGAAGTCAGTGGCTCTTGGACAAGGCCTAGATTTACTCTATAGGCCCCAGCCAATCCCCGACACACAGTAGGTACCAGCGCATGTATAGGGAAGGCCCTGTCAGTTAGGGATACACTGTTAGTGTGCTGTTAGAGCTGCTGTATCAGTGAAAGAGCCCCACAGCGATCTGCGGCCTGCGGTCTGGGACCAGACTCAGGCCATTGATTCAGAGACTCTAACGGTGAGACACTCCAGTGGGCGCTCACCCCACGCTGTGGATTGGAGCCCGTGGAGTAGAGGACTGCTGAGAGACTTCACGTCGGGGGAACAGACTGATCCTTCTGTTAAAGTCATCAGAACCTGGGTACAGGAGTGCCCAGGGAGGTAAATGTCCACCAACGATCCTCAGGGTTAGCGGTACTCCCTACACTTTTGGGAGGGGACTTTGGGGAAAGGACACTATGGATACTGGTGCCACTGCACCCCAAATACAGTGGGGGCATTACCCTGTGTAATATTGTGTGTACCGTGTTATATAACTATTCACTAAGTTGTGTGTTCAGTAAATGCTCCTTTATCATACTCTGTGTGTGTATTTACTGCTGTATTGTCTAGTGAGGGGCTATCCTACTGTTAGGATCTTTCTCAGGTGAGGGGCTGTGTGGTAACAAACATGATCACCCGAGGCTCCCTGCAGTGGAGGATCAGGCCTCCAGTAAGCCATTCAGGTAATGGCAGCACAGATAGTTTCCCTAACACACAGGGAAATGGGGCTACAGTATTTTCATTGTCAAAAATGTTTCTGTAGGATGCATATTTTCTCAGTGTTGTCAGTTTAATGCCAATGTTTCTACAATTAATGCAAAACCTGAGTCATACACAGCAGACAACTCCAGCTTTCATTTTCATGAAAATACACAGTATATGTGTAACAAACACACTCGCATATCTCTATATAAGATTACTAATCCCACTGCTCTTTATGTACTTACAACTGGTTTCTGAAGGCTCACACCGATCTCAGGGCTCCCACTGATCCTTCAAGCATAGTACATGTAACACCCCTATCCCCACCCGGTAGCAGGAGATAGGGTGTACATGCAATCAGACTCTCTTTTGCACTGCAAACAGGATTTCTACCTGCTTCAGCACAGTGTAGCTCAGTCAGTTTTACCTCTGGTCTCAGGGCTTCTTTGGTGGATCCAGGCCAAGGCTGTAGTCCTAGAGGTGCTAGGAGTAGAGGTAGAATAAGTAGAACAGGGCGCCAGGAACTTTTAAACAGGATGCTTGCTTTTATTGTACACCAGGAGACACAGGAGAATCAGTATACCAAGCAGCAATAATCAGGACAGGTTTTCTGTTCCCTGTAAGTCATAGAGAACTAGTACCTCACACTACCCCTTCCACGTGTAGGCTGGCTTCACCCCCTCCCACGTTAGAGTAGCTGCTCTTGGTCTCCTAGCTCCAGGGAAATACACTTAGGAACCTCACCCCTCTCTGCTCAAGGAGGAAGGCTTCTCCTTTATTCTCATGCCTGATGATATGCTTGGCTGCTTCGCTTGCATCCCCTGGGGCCTATACTCTGGACCAACTGGGCCCTACTTAACCCAGCTGAACTTCTCAGGCCTGTCTTCACCCAGGGCCCAGGGCATACCAGGACACACCTAATCATAAAGGGCGGTTCCCCAACTGATATACCCTGGGGGTGGGAACCTTTCCTCCCCCAATCTCTGGGCAAAACTCATTGTTACCAAACAGTCATCCCACCGGTCACATGGCCTACTAGATCTTTCGTAGCTCTTAGTCCTACCTCATGTGCCTGGGAGCTGCAACATTGTAGCCTCGCTAAGTGCTAACTCACATGCAGGACCAAGCGTAAGGAGTTTAACCCCTACACTGCCAGAGTGCTGCCCTAGCCTGCATTCTAAAAGGGTCTGGTTTTAGCAAGGGGGCTACATACAGATATAGCAAGACTTACTGTTTCTGGTGCCGCAGTCAAAGAAGTTAAAGTCTCCAGCGCCGGGGTATTGTCTGCCGCGATTAAGCTGCAGGGGACCATGCTTCCAAATGGAATTACTACGGCATTAATCCTGTGGAGCCGCGACCACCATGATCATGTGACACCAAGTCTTGCAACTCACACACACACACATATATATATATATATATATATATATATATATATATAAGACACACAAATGAAAAGGACAAAGACAATCCCCTTAATAGCACTCTAAATTACACCTAAAGTAATCTATAAAATGAAGATTGTATTGAAAGAAACAGATGCTCTGCCAATTCAGAAAAAATGAACAAGATTTTATTGAGATAACAGCAAGACACACTAACTTAAAAACATGAAAATACTAAAGACAGCCTATGAAAATATATATGTATCAAAATTGTAAAGAGAGGACTACTAATCAAAAAGATAAATATGCTATCGATGTAACAAAAAAGGAAAACTAAAATGTGTCTAAATCAAATTTAAATAATGACAACAAAGTAGTTTAATCTAACAAAATTGGCAATACAAAATATATTCCTACTAACATATATACCTGATAGAATGATAAATCATTGCGTTGGAAAAAGTATATAGTCAATGACCCAGTATATAGCCAGGAAAAAATGATATGTATACCAAAAAAAAGGGGGAAAAGGGACACACAGGGAAAAATGATATAAAACTAATAATAATCATACCCTGAACAGCATTTCCCAAAAATGAAAACAATGAGAACTGATGCAGCAAACAAGATATATAAATGTTAAGGACATATTAGCAAACAGAGTCATACATATGGAAAACACCACAGTGCGCAGCACTGAAAGGACAAGTAATGCCCTAACAGCAAAGAGAGGTAATACTCAGCTGCAGCTAGATTGCGTGAGCCACATGTCCATATCGTTGTACAGGATGTATTCCAAAGTTTGCTCATAACAGGAATAACAAAAGTCCAAAATGCTGCACCAGATGCATCGCAAGTCCCTCAGAATAAAGATTACATAAAGGCTGTAAAAAAAGTAAACACTCAACGCGTTTCACCCATCGGTGGGCTTCTTCCCGGAGTGGTAAAATTTAAAGTGAAGGCGAGCAGTGTTTTATAGGAGGTAAGATAATCAATTCCAGCTTTGTTGGTGTTTCTCCGTCCAATTAAAGATACCAGCTCAGTTGAACTGCATCACGCACACCAGTGCAGGTAATAATGTAATCATTTTATGCAAACTCCAGATTGAGCCCATATACTCGCACTGGTGCACATGAGCATGATAACCCTACTTATGCATGTGTGTCAGTCAGTGTGTGCATGTGTGTCAGTCAATGTGTGCATGTGTGTCAGTCAGTGTGTGCATGTGTGTCAGTCAGTGTGTGCATGTGTGTCAGTCAGTGTGTGCATGTGTGTCAGTCAGTGTGTGCATGTGTGTCAGTCAGTGTGTGAATGTGTGTCAGTCAGTGTGTGTAAGTCAGCGTGTGTGCGTGTGTCAGTTTGTGTGTGTGCGTGTGTGTCAGTCAGCGTGTGTGTCAGTCAGCGTGTGTGCGTGTGTGTCAGTCAGCGTGTGTGCCAGTCAGCGTGTGTGCGTGTGTCAGTCAGTGTGTGTGCGTGTGTGTGTCAGTCAGCGTGTGTGCGTGTGTCAGACAGCATATGAGTGTGAGTCAGACAGTGTGTGAGTGTGAGTCAGTCAGTGTGTGAGTGTGAGTCAGTCAGTGTGTGAGTGTGAGTAAGTCAGTGTGTGAGTGTGTCAGTGTGAGTCTGTGTGTGTGTGTCAGTCAGTGTGTGAGTGTGAGTCAGTCAGTGTGTGAGTGTGAGTCAGTCAGTGTGTGAGTGTGAGTCAGTCCGTGTGTGAGTGTGAGTCAGTCAGTGTGAGAGTGTGAGTCAGTCAGTGTGAGTCAGTCAGTGTGAGTGTGAGTCAGTCAGTGTGAGTGTGAGTCAGTCAGTGTGAGTCTGTGTGTGTGTCAGTCAGTATGTATGTGTGTGTGTGTGTGTGTGAGTCAGTCAGTGTGTGTGTGTGAGTCAGTCAGTGTGTGAGTCAGTCAGTGTGTGAGTGTGAGTCAGACAGTGTGTGAGTGTGAGTCAGTCAGTGTGTGAGTATGAGTCAGTCAGTGTGAGTGTGAGTCAGTCAGTGTGAGCCAGTCAGTGTGAGTGTGAGTCAGTCAGTGTGAGTCTGTCAGTCAGTGTATGTCTCTCTTTCTGTGTTGTGTGAATGTCTCTCTGTGCTGTGCTCCCCCCCCTCTCCCCTCCTCCCCTCCTCCCAACTCCCACTACCCCCGACGGAGCTGCAGACACAGCTGTGTGTCCTGCTGCAGCCAGCCCCCCCCCCCCCGGCGACACGGTGGTCCCGTTACCCCCCTCCTCCCGACTCCCACTACCCCAGGCGGAGCAGGGAAGGGGGGGGGGGTGTCCCGGTCGGGCGGTCTCTGCTGTCCCGGTCGGCCGTCTCTGCTGTCCCGGTCGGGCGGTCTCTACTGTCCCAGCCGCACCGGCAGCTGCGGGTCGCTATTTGTGGGTGACGGGGCAGAGTGCATGTGGGGGGGGAACAGCGCCGCTGCCCGCCGCTTCTGCGCATGTGTGGCGTCTGCCACCGGCGCAATCACAACTGCGCATGCGCGGCATGGCAGCGGGCACGGGCAGCGGACAGGGAATGGCAGCCGTTAGGAGCGGCGTCGGCGGCTATCGCCGCCGCAAATGTAAGCAGCCGTGTGGGGGAGCAGCGGCCGCCGCCGCCGCCGCCGCCACCGCCGCCGCATGTGACAGAGGGAGTGTGGGGGGAGCGGCGGCCATTACATGACGTCACTTCCGTTTCATAGTTCATCTCCATCCACCCAGTTTTGCTCCATCAGAACTAGGTGCCACTAAAGAAGTTTCACTTCAAAAATACAGATATTCATTCTTTAAGCATATATTACACCGTATACCAACATGATTACATGCATATGCATGAATGCCATTAATATATATAACAAAACCAAACAGAATACATATAATCAGTAAAATGGTAAAAAAGAAAGAGAAGGAATAGAAAGACAACTTATATTTTATATATATTTGTGTATAAACCTATATATTTGAGGTCAATGTTAGCCACCATTAGTGATCAACATGTCTCTCAAATATAGGCTATTATAGGAAATATACTAGTTGATGTTAATTCATTTAATTGTTAGAAGAAAAAATGTAGTAATTATTAATCCACTATAGAGTTTATGAATAACTAATTAAATCATATAGACGAGAGAGAGAGAGAGAGAGAGAGAGAGAGAGAGAGAGAGAGAGAGAGAGAGAGAGAGAGAGAGAGAGAGAGAGAGAGATGGAAACTGATCCACATCATGTACAGTCCACAATTTAGAATCATGAATGTATATAAATCATGAATGTATATAATATTTAATTGTGTATAGATATCTGATTGAACTATATCATTATTACAGAAAAGAAAGAAGAATTATCAAGCAGACTTGAAGTTTGTATCCGAGGCCATGAGCATCGCAAGCTGTGAAGAATGTGCCATACAGCATACAGTATGCATTCTGTAAATAATGATATAATGATATTGTTCAATCAGATATCTATACAAAATTAAATGAAATAAGATTTATATACATTCATGATTTATATACATTCATGATTCTAAATTGTGGACTGAACTTGATGTGGATCAGTTTCCATATATTATTCTCTCTCTATATATATATAGATTTTCAACTCGGATATGGGGTTTCTCACACACTATCAGAATTGTTTGAAATTATCCTGCCTGTCTCTCTTCTTATCCACACCTTCCCCCCCCCCCCAATCAGATTCACCGCATCTAGCATCAACCATACAAATTTCAAATTTATATATTAAGATATATATAATATTTTTTGTATTTTATGTTTGATTATTTGTGCTGTTAAATAAATCATAATTTTCTTTGATATTTGTTCTGAGTATACTTGAGTGCTGAGTTGGGATGCTTTTCTTTTTCTTTTCATTGTTATATTACTTCTAGTCCCTAGCACCGTTAGTGGTTATTATATTACTAATTTAAGTACTCATTATTTGCTTAGTCTGTTACAGGCGGTTTGTCTTGTTGTAATATATATATACACATGCACAGATATCAACAGTATCTACAAAAATCGAAAATCTCTGTAAAGATGATTAAATGAAGTCAACAGATAATTTGACCTGAAAGACACTTTTCTCTGTGGTGTTTGACTTCATTCTCACTAAGTTTAGGATTTTTGTGACTTGAATAATTCTTCAGAAGGACATAAACAAACACCTTAGCAATAAATTGTAGTTGCCACAATCGTGACCATCCTTCTGGTTGATCTCAGTCACTCATGATCTAAACTCTTAACCAGATTTTTGGGATAGATTCTTGAAAGTATGATATGCTTTATTCAATGAAAAATGGGCATTTATTGAAATGGCCATTTCCCCCGTTATATTTATCTTATTTTTATGAATCTCCCCTTTGTGTTATCTATGAGTAAGCAATATTATAAAGGACCAGTTCTGAACCTTCAGATGCTGGCTATTCTTCATTATCTTCTACATTCGTCACTTTAGTCTCATTACGTTAATGTCATATACAAATCCAAACTGAGCAGTATCAAAAAAATTCACAACAATTTGCATCATACAATAGGGAGGCTTACTGCTACAAAAGGTTCCCTGATAACATCATACAGATCTTTAGTAATGCTGGTGGTAGGCACATTGGTTTGTGACTTATAGTACCACTGTTTATTAACTCTTGCCCATAATATTTTCCTTATGCATATATCATTACTCACATGAGATTTAATACGTGCTTTCGCATTAGTGCCATCATCATCATCATCAGCATCATCAAATTTGAACATAGAACAAGCAGGAAAATTGATTGAGGCCCTGCAGCACATTACAAGGGGAGTTTTCAGCTCATTTAGAATAATGTTATTAGTTAGGAATTCATTAGTAATGTTACTAGTTAGATAGTTATTAATAATTCCAGGTTAAAGAAACATAAAGCATGCGTGGCCAATGATACTGTAACTACAGGAGATGGCAATATTTGCTCTTTGAAGGATTACTGGCAATCATCATTACCGTTCATGCATGTAACTGAAGCTGCTGCAATCAATCTTATTAAAAGAAGTGATACATACTTTTTGCATGTGGCAACCTGTCCCTGAATCACAACCATCTGTACACATTGTAGTTATTGGCTGGTTCACACAGATGGTAGCTGAACAACTAAAAAGCAAGAACATTCTTTAATCATAAATTCTATAAGAACAAAGATCATTCAAAACAGTTGTGTTCTACTTGTTTTTTTAAAGTATATGATCACTGCAATTAGTAAAGGCATTTATTGTAAATGTCATGAAAATTGCTTGAAATTCGTGTTTTGGTTTTGATTCTAAAATAAATTTCATATTTTTGTTCTGGTTTCACCAATTTTTTTGTGTTTTGGTTTTGTTCTGGTTGTCTCAACTTGTTTTGTTTCCTTTCGATTTTTGCCAAATTAAGGAAAGAACTCAAAATAAGTATAACAATACTAAAGTAGCATAATAAAGTATGACTAAAACTTACAATCTTTAAGAAATCATAAAAACAATAGGGAAATGTAAATAATGTCACTGAAAAATGTGACTTAATTAAAAAAGATATGGCGAGAAACACCTATGGGCACCTGGTCTTGTGTTCAGGGTTTGGTTTTGTTCTAATTCACTTTGGGGGTTTGGTTTTGCATTTAGTTATGGAATGGAAGGTTCTTGTATATTCTGATTTCCGAAACCCATTTATTCAAATCTCTACTAGAAATTTAGGCATTTTGGATATATTCCAAATTTTAGTCACCCACCATCTTACAAGCCCAAATTTACAGTAAGGATAAAATATTTATAATCACATTGCTGAGTAAAGAGCTGAAAGACAAATATTTTTATGAAAATAAATCTTTTGAAAGTGCAGAAGATATACAGAACATTAACCTTTTCCATCTCGGTGAAGTTTTGGTACCTTAAGATGAGGAAATACATTTGTCTCATCTCACTTCGTCTTAACTTGATGTCAACTATTGGAAAGTACTTTGTCAGATTTTGGGCAGTAGTGGAAGACTATGGACTTATAATGAGTTAAAGAAAATGAAGAATGAAGGTAAAACAGAAGAAATGCATGAGATTCAGGCACTTATTAAACATGAAAGGAGTGTCAATATGGATATTGGCCATATTCCCAAAAAGTGTGCAAAAATGTTGACTTTAGTGTGCAGAAAGAAAATTATACTAAGATCAGAGTGTATTGTACCATATTCTGTAATCTAATTATAATATTGAGGGGGAAATTACGATTCAAGTAATTATTTGCATATGTAATAAATTATTTGTATGCGTTTTATTGAGCAAGTGAATCATAGTAATCATATTAGTAGTTTGTAAGCTCATTTCTCCTTTTGTATGTGTTTTTTATCCTGTTATCTATCAAAATAAACTGTCTGGACAGATGCTTTGAAGGAAGTAAACCTGTGCACAAAAAAGATCCCATTTGGGATATATCAGTCAAGCAACTTGGTAATAGCATTTATGACATGAAATTGTGCATTATAACACCATGTTGGATTGTGAAAAGAAAAAGGCAAAAATTAAGGTGTTTTATACAGTACATCCACTGATTTTCTATATTACATTATACTACACTGTCCACTCTGTAATACAATTAGGTTGTTTTATTGGGGGAGTCCTGTGATTGTTCAGGAGTATAATTCCGCCAGATAACATGGCGGAAGCATTTCAAGTGTGCCCATTTCAAAGGGAACATTTATAAGGGACTGAAAGAGCTATTTAGACAAAAGGTGATTTAGACAAAAGGTGGACTTCAGTCTGTCTGGATCTCTGTCTGTCTGGACAGCTTTCAGTGAGCTCACTACTCTACAATCGAGTTCTACATTTGTAGGCCTGCACCATTTAAGCCTCCCGTCCCCTACTGCAGTCTCTCCCAAAATGTCTCCTTATTCACACTCATTACATCGTACTTCAATGACTACCCCATCCTCCAATTCCCTCTGCAACCCCTTTAAGCACACCCTGGCACTGCCTAATGCGGCAAACCTCTGGCAGCAGCTGAAGGGCACACACCACATGCTGGTTTGTGCATTGCACAGGCCAGCTGGATACACTGCAGCCTCATATTAAGTAATTACTTCATCCACCTCTCAGCTTTGCACTACCATTACACCACTCTCACTTGAACTTTACCTCTAGCCTTAGCTCCCATACTTTTACCCACAAACCCGTTTGCATCATTACCCATTCTCTACTGTCATCTCCTTTTTTCTGCAGCTATCAAGTCCCCAAACAATAAAAAAATATATATATCCTACTCTCTTCCTTTCCTCAGTCCCTACTCATTTTACTCCTGCCAACATGTCTCCCAATCCTGGTAGTACCCACATACCAATCCACTCACGTTCCACACTCTGCCCCAAAGTCTCCTCATCAAACACTGCTGATCACTCCAACCTCATCTCCATTATACCTCTCCCATTCCCTTTTCCTGTGCCCTGTGGAACAAACAATCTGTCTTTAACAATCATTGCAATACATGACCTGTTCATTCCCAACTCTCTCAAACTTCTAGCCATTATACTGTAGAATCCTGGCACCCCCCACCCCCACCCCAGACACCGCTTTTCCTGCCTATGGTGGTCTCTCCCTCAGCCACTCACCCAGACCAGAGAATAGACAGGGTGGGGTAGGGAGGAGGAGATGGCATTCTACCCTCCCCACATCCAACTCCCCTCCACCTCCAACCGCATTGGAATCCGCTGTGTGGCTGGGCCAATCTCTATGTAACATCCCCACACCCCCAATAAAACCTTAATGGCTTCAGCTGTCAGACTGGGCTATAGTCCAATGTGAGCCACACCTTATCCTACAATGAGCCACCTTACCTTCTTGTTTCAACATTGTCCTGCATGCCCTGTAGATTGTAAACTCTCACGAGCAGGGCTCTTTGTATATGCATGTCAGTCCTCACTTGAATGTAACTGTTAATGTAACATTAATAACTCTGTACCCCATAGTACCACGTCATGGAATATGTCAGCACTTCACAAATAAACGATAATAGTAATAATAATTGTACTGCATGGCACACATATGGTAAAAAAATAAGAGGTGCAAGTTTCAATCTCTTTTGAAACCTAATTTGACCTTTTCTTTATAATCTAGGGCCAGTTTACTTCATGATTTTTTATGTTACTGTATATAGAAAGGCAAAAGGGCCACATCACTGGAATGGTGAAATAAAAAAACATAATTCATTGTAAAAATTCATAAACAAGTTACAGCCAATTGTTCTAGTCATGTTAAATATGAATACTGGGTCATCCCCAGCACCCTTTCACCTACTCTCTCTTTAGTCGCTACTCTCTCCCTGCCCATAAATAGAAAATAGCACCAAAAACAAGAAATGGTATGTATGTTACTTCTTTGAAATCTAAAATATATATGTTAGTATTCAAAATTAGATTGTGTTTAGAATTAAGTGATGATGTTTAATATTTTAGAATCATATATCTGGTGGTTATAATCTGTTTTTAAACGTGTTTTCATTTATCACACCTTCTAATTTGAACTAAAACCTGTCATTTTGTAAATGTACAGTATAGAAGTATGGAATAAATGTTTTGAATTAATGTTAGCTTAACTGTTTAGCTACTATGTTTTTCATTCCAGTGGTATATTACTTTTAAAAATGTATATAATTTAAGAAATGTAAAAGAAGCATTTTATTCCCTTTGATAAGGCTGGTGGGATCAATCTGTAACTTGGTCACTTTGAGCAATCTTGGGCAAATCAACTTATCTCCTTGTGCCTTTCTACAACATAATTAAAGATAAGGTGTGTCAGTCAATGTACCCTTTCTACATTTTAGTACATAGTAACTTAATAAAACGTGACAGAAGCCATTTTTATTATCAGTTGTTTTTATGAAATGTAATGTTAAGATAACAATAATTAAAGTGCAATATACAGATCCAAAGCAATAGAGTTGTTTTAAATATATTTTATCTTGTCAAATAAATTAATCCTTGTTACATTATGAGTGCAAGTAATTTTTGTGTTACAGAAAGTTATACTAATTTGTGAAAAATGTGTGTGCGCAGCCTCATGCTCTCACCAGGGAAAACCCTGAAACGTCAACAAGAATCCTTCAGAACCTTATGATGCAGCAACACACCTCGCTTAATACAGTTTATCCCACAAACAGTGTAACAAATCCTAACACACAATTATTAATAAAAAAAAGTGCAATTAAAAAATCCACCATCCCCTGGATTTTTATACTTATGAATAAAGCAGTGTATGTAATTTGATCTGATAATCCACTTCCTATCCTACTGCATATTCGATGGAAAGGAGATCACATCATTCCTAAAATAGTATCTGCATATAAAATATAAGGCTCAATAGCACTCCTTTTTGACACTTATATACAGATATATATATAATATATATATATATATATATATATATATATAATCAAAAAATAAATAGATGATACCGTTCTGTGGCTAACGAAATGCTTTTATTTGTGCGAGCTTTCGAGATACACTGATCTCTTCTTCCGGCGATGTTACAATGAATGAAGCAAGTATTACTTAAAAACAGTGTCTCTTGGAATGTTATCTGTGCTGGTCCTTCCCCCGATGTGGATGTGTTTTATGGCTAGAGGTGTCAAAGGGTTACTGAAAGCAAGTGAAGAAAGAGTGTGTATGTGTATCAGTGTGAATAAGAATGAATGGAGAGCCCACAGTATAAACAGTGCTCTACACAAGGTGTGTGTGGAGTGAGAGGGGATATAAATGGTGTGGGTGGGTGTGGAAATGTGAGAGTTTGTAGCACAACTAAAAGTGTGTGTGGATACTATGTGGTCCCTATTGGTGTATAGGGATGGAAAAATAAGGAGTATTGGTATGTGTGAGAGACAGCTGTGTGTGCATACATATAGCCCAGTATGTACAGACATGGCCTTTAGCGCTCATGGGAAAAGAGTTCGCTAGTGTCAGTAATGACTCATAAAATTTCAATCTCTGTTTAGGCCACTGCTAAGTGTCCCGAACAGTTGCATAAATTTGTATTCATGCAACCGTCTCTCTTTCGGGGTTTTAAGATTACCTTTGCGTATGGCAACCCTCAGATCGTTCATCTTATGGCCAGAGTCAGAGAAATGTTCGCCAACAGGACTGTCTCTTGTTCCGCGTGTGATGCTGTGGCGATGCAGGTTCATTCTCTTGTTTAGCCCCTGTCCTGTCTCACCTATGTAGTAGCAGCCCCCTGGGCATTTCATGCACATGATGAGGTACACGACATTGCTGGAGGAACAGGTGAACCCTCCTCTGATTTTGTATTCCCGACAGAACAAGAGACAGTCCTGTTGGCGAACATTTCTCTGACTCTGGCCATAAGATGAACGATCTGAGGGTTGCCATACTCAAAGGTAATCTTAAAACCCCGAAAGAGAGACGGTTGCATGAATACAAATTTATGCAACTGTTCGGGACACTTAGCAGTGGCCTAAACAGAGATCGAAATTTTGAGTCATTACAGACACTAGCGAACTCTCTTCCCATGAGCGCTAAAGGCCATGTCTGTACATACTGGGCTATATGTATGCACACACAGCTGTCTCTCACACATACCAATACTCCTTATTTTTCCATCCCTATACACCAATAGAGACCACATAGTATCCACACACACTTTTAGTTGTGCAACAAACTCTCACATTTCCACACCCACCCACACCATTTATATCCCCTCTCACTCCACACACACCTTGTGTAGAGCACTGTTTATACAGTGGGCTCTCCATTCATGTTAATTCACACTGATACACATACACACTCTTTCTTCACTTGCTTTCAGTAACCCTTTGACACCTCTAGCCATAAAACACATCCACATCGGGGGAAGGACCAGCACAGATAACATTCCAAGAGACACTGTTTTTAAGTAATCCTTGCTTCATTCATTGTAACATCGCCGGAAGAAGAGATCAGTGTATCTCGAAAGCTCGCACAAATAAAAGCATTTCGTTAGCCACAGAACGGTATCATCTATTTATTTTTTGATTATTGAAGCTCGGCTAACATGGTACTGATACCTCTACATATATATATATATATATATATATATATATATATATATATATTGTGGGGGCACTGGGGTTCCTAAAATGAGCTTGCTGGGGTTCTGTGTGTTGTTTGTTAACTTATTTTCAGCTGTCTCAGCTGTTGGAAGTTAGTGGATCCTCTTTCCCAGGGTTTTAAGCTCACCCCTCCCCACTTCCCAAGTCAGCAGGTCTTTTTCATTCTACTGGATATAGATCCAATGTTGGTCTTTCTCCCTCCTAATAGAGGTAAATGAGAATTTTAATCCTAATAGAGGTATATTAGTATTTTATCTGGTAGTGTTAGGACCTGTGAACTGGGTCTGCCTTGTCGTGGCTCATGACAAAGATTTGCCAAAGGGTTAAACTAAATGACCCCTTTTCAAGAGAATATATAAGAATTTTACTGTGTATTTTTGTAATATTGGATGTAGCATTGGGCTTCTCTATCGCGTGTTGTATAAGAACACAAATCAGTACACATTATTAATAATCCAAAAAATGCAAAAGAATGCACAAAGCAGCGCACTGCCCAGGGACACAGGTGTATCAAAAATAAAAAATGAATTTATTGTCAATCAGACATAACAAACAAGGAGGTAAAGAACCTCCAACGCGTTTCATACAACAAGGTGCTTTATCAAGGAGTGATTTTGTGTTTGTGTGAAACGTGTTGGAGGGTCTTTACCTCCTTGTTTGTTATGTCTGATTGACAATAAATTAATTTTTTATACACCTGTGTCCCTGGGCAGTGCGTTGCTTTGTGCATTCTTTTGCATTTTTTGGATCATTTGGACCTTAATCAGCGGCTGGACATGCCCCCACAAATCCAGTGGGCTCTAGGAGTGGGCAAGGTCTTCAAAGATGCACTCTATTATAATGGATCCTCATTACTACAATCTGGGGTGAGTGCTGGACTTCATTATATTAATTTCCAATGAGGTACAGTGAAGTGTGTTTTACATCATTTTTTCTGTTGCCTTCAGGAGATTTATGCTTTCAGTGGCTTTATTCACTCACCCAGTAGTTTACCCACTCCATCTCTGAGTCTTCACTGTTTTCACATGATTGATGAACATATATAATTCCAGGACTGTTGGAGCACCCATCACATTTCCACATTATTAATAAGGATGTCCTGATCTTAGATATCTTATACCAGCTTTGGTTTCCTGGATAATTAGTACTGTAGAATACTTGGGGAGCATGAACATGGGAAGCAGCAACAGCTCTGGATATGCTGTATTTGGAAACTATACCGGATTATCTAATGTCAAGAAAGCAGCATATATACATATTGTATATATGTTTTAGATTACTAAGCTGTATTCAAAGAATTGTACTAACAAATTGGTCAATTGTCTTCTGGAAAACATTTTGCAATATTATATTATTTAAAAAAAAAAAACGGCTCTTATAAAATCACCTACATTACTTATTTATGGGATTAGGTTGTGGAATTATCTAATGAACAAAGTGCACATTTACAAATTTAAACATTACTCAATTCACATTACATTTGCACATTTTAAAATGAAGTCGCCACCATTTCTGTAAGGGGGACAAGTTTATATAAGCAGCAATAAATGAGAGATAAAGCAAGGGCCAATCAAAAAAATAAACTGATTTATTTTTTTAAAGAAAACATAGTTTTGGCAATTTTAACAAGCCTTTTATTTACAGTTAGTCCAGAACAGTTTGTGATTTTCTATGGTCTTGGATAAACCATGGTTACTTTTTGATATGTGTAACAATGTTATGTTTTCTAATGTAATGCGTGGCATTGTAATGTGGTGGCAGACATGCCAAAGGTGAACAGGAATTATGGGGCAGAGACCCATAACAGTGCATTTCCAAACTTTGGGGTAGATTCATCATGCACCTGTTGTGGTCAGTGCACCTGTACTGGTGTTATTTCCTATTGACTTGAAGGGGATTTAACGCAGTATCAGGTTTGCTAAACTGCTGAAGGCGCTTGATAAATCTGCCCATTGTACTAGTTGAAGCACAACCATAAAGGTATTTCAAATAAGTTTTTTTATTCTTACATTACATTATATAGCTGTTACATCCAGGGCCGTCTTAACGTATGGGCACGCTGGGCAGTTGCCCGGGGGCCCCACAGCACATGGGGGCCCCACGCGCCCGGCCCATGCGTGCCCACCAATGCTCTCCCCCCACCCGGCATCCCGGCTCAGCTCGCTCTCCCCCTGCCTGACACCACAGCTCGCTCTCCCCCTGCCCGGCACCACGGCTCCTCTCGCTCTCCCCCCGCCCGACACCCCGGCTCCGCTAACTCTCCCCCCGCCCGGCACCCCAGCTCCGCTCGCTCTCCCCCGCCCGGAAGTGGAACCCCGGCTCCGCTCATTCTCCGCCACCCCAGCTTGCGTCACAACCGCTCACAGCCTAGCAGTGCAGCACTTCCGGTGCCTGCTGCTGCTAGTGAGCGTGTGGGAGGCTTGGAGCGACAGTGTATTTATTTATTTATTGATAAAATGTTTTACCAGGAAGTAATACATTGAGAGTTACCTCTCGTTTTCACGTATGTCCTGGACATAGTTAATATGACGAATAATACTTGGTTACAAATACAGTTACATAAATGAACAGGGTATACATTATATACAATACATTGCATGCACAGTTAGAGAAGATGTATATTATAGGCTTATGTAACGGTTACGGACCAGATTAAAATGTGAGACAGCCTTAGTTTTGAAAGAACTTAAATTGGTTGTGGATGTGAGAATCTCCGGTAGGTTGTTCCAGTTTTGGGGTGCACGGTAAGAGAAGGAGGAGCAGACGGATTCTTTGTTGAGCCTTGGGACCATGAAAAGTCTTTTGGAGTCAGATCTCAGATGATAAGTACTGCATGTGGTAGGGGTGAGGAGCTTGTTCAGATAGGTGGGTAGCTTGTCCACAAAGTATTTGAAGGCAAGACAGGAAAGGTGAACTTTGCGCCTAGACTCGAGTGACGACCAATCTAGTTCTTTGAGCATTTCGCAGTGATGTGTGTTGTAGTTGCATTGGAGAACGAAACGACAAATTGAATTGAGGGTGTCAAGTTTGCCAAGGTGGGTTTGGGGTGCCGAGCCATATACTATGTCTCCATAGTCGATAATTGGCATTAGCCTCTACTGTTCAATATGCTTTCTGACCAGCAGGCTTAGGGAGGATTTGTTCCTGTAAAGTACACCTAGTTTGGCATTGGTTTTGGATGTCAGGGCATCAACGTGCATTCCGAATGTTAAGTGGGAGTCAAACCAGGTATTTAAAACTAGTAACAGGAGTTAGGGTGGTGTTAGCATTGGTTCTGATCTGGAGCTCAGTCACTGGAAGCTTTAAAAATGTAGTCTTGGTCCCAAATACCATTGTTACAGTCTTGTCAGTGTTTAAAAACAGTTTGTTTTGTGAAATCCAGTTTTCGAGTCTCAAAAAGTCAGACTGAAGTACGTGTTCAAGGTCGGAGGGGCTATGGCTGTGTGCATATAAGATTGTGTCATCTGCATACATGTGTATTGAAGCTTCCTTACAAGCTGTGGGAAGATCATTGATGTATACAGATCGGAGAGGAAAGATCCCTTAATGATGCACTCTATTTAGCTAATCAAAAATAATAAATTTTTATTCAATGTAAAGTAAACACTGTAAACACTGGAAGTAATTAAAACCTAAAGGGATGCGCAGTGAGAGACCAAATATATAGGTTTCTCTATTTGTCAGATGGCATGGGTATCTTAACCTTAATTAAGCCAAATATGCTGGATGTATCCTGCAAAAGGTGCAGTGTTAGGAGGGGGTGGGGCTATATGGGTACTCCCAGGATGAGATTCAGGTTTGTGGTTTGGGTTGCATTTCGCTAATAAGTTAGTAGCACACCCCACAAAGTAATCATTGAATGCATTTGCAATGTCGGTGGGGTTTGTCAGAGTAATACCCCCCTTAGTGATATTACTTGGCTGTTGATGGTTAGAAGGCTGGAATATGTTGTTGATAACCTTCCAGAAGTTAGCTGGGTTTGATGTATTCTGGAGGAGATTGTCAGAGTAATATTGTGCTTTTGCATGCCTTGTTTCCCTTGTGCACATGTTCCGCAGGCATCTGTAGTGATTGAGAGCCAGTTACTTTGTGGCTTTTCCACAAGGCATCCCTGAACTGGTAGAGTGCTATAAGGTCAGGTGTAACCCATGGAAGGTGGGCACCCCGTACCCTTATTCTGCGTAGTGGAGCATGGGTATCACAGAGTTTTAAGAACTCGGATCGGAGTGTAGGCAGGGCCCCGTGCACTGCTTTGCCCGGGGGACCCTAATGTTGTTAAGATGGCCCTTAGTCTTAAATTATCTGTTCCCTAAAATGTCACCATTAATATATATATTATTATTATTATTATATCTCCTATGAGATTTAAATCAAAATATATATTCAGACTTAAATGCATCTATTTTAAATTAGGTGTATGTATTTGCTGTGAACTATAACCAATGAATCTATTTCATTATGAATTATTCTTAAAATAAGCAGATATTTATAGTACCGTGTGTATATCTCATATATAATACTGTATTTCATGTCACCTCAGTTCGGTTTCAGTTCTCATCATTGGGAGTCATAAAACACATGGAAAGCTTATGGATCCCTCTTAATATTACTTTTACAGAATGTTTATGATAAACAATCCTCCTCCCGAGGGCACATTTGAACTGTTTAACATTCTTTGTAGTCAACTGCACAGCTTGCTACCTGTCAGGAACTAGAATTGGCAGACAGCATCTGGTGGAAGCCAATAGATGTTCTAATTGTTGATCTCCCATCAGGCATACACAGGAATGAGGCCACAACAGCCTTCTTTTTCAGGTGATATGTTTGTTTTATGTAAAGATGTTGATTTCCATCATATGCAATAAGCTTTTCTTTCTGTTTTTCCAATACACTTTTATCCTGGAATCATCATATAACGAATTTATTTCAGATGACAAAGAAGTCCAAAGAGTATAATGTCAGCTTTGTATGAATAAGCAGCTCTATGTTTATTACTGAAAAATCATTGCTGAGTATACACAGGCAAATATTTTGACTGTTCTCTTGGATGTCCACACACAAGGTTTAGTTTGCTACAAAAATTATCCTATGAATCAGTAAATTCCTCAGAGATAAAAAAGAAAACATTATCTAATTTCCACTTAAAACCATACAGTTTGCTGCAGTAAAAGTTTGATACATTCCCAAAGCTAGACATTAAAAGATCAAAGCAAATGGAAATGTTCAGTACTTTGATGCATTGTACTATACTTTGATGCATTTTAGTTTTAAAAAAGGTGACGTTTATTACTCTGTTAGCCGAAAAAATGTATAGCATGTCAGACCTACAGTAGCAGAGTCTGATTACCTATTGAGTAACACGTCTTGTAGCAGCTCAGCCACAGGTAGGATACAGAAGCCACTGAAGGGAAGTATGGAAACTAAATAAAAGTGCACCAATAAACAACAAATTCAAATCAGTCTCAGTTTCTTTTCTACTGATAAAGACTGATTTTATAATAAAATGAAAACACCAGTAAATTTTTTTTTACTGATTTTACAAAAAATGTAACCGAAAATCTGCATCCCAAATCATACTAAACATGTGGCTACTACGGTTTTGATTAAATAAACTCGGATAATGAAAAAAATGGTGTCGGTGGTACTTGGCACCCATTTATTTTATCTGCCTATTCACTAAAGTCATATAGCATGCGGTAAAGCAGTAATAATGTGCCTTTTACTGCAGTTATATTTAAGCTACAGTGTCACCACAAATAAGCATGTAAATGTGGGGAATATACCCCTGTCACCCTCCTCCAAAATCACAAAACCCACCACCAGCACCCAGTGGTGTAACTACGCTGTAAGAGGCCCCTGGGCAATGTTGCTACGTAATGACGTTGCAGTATCATATGTCAACACATTGCCATGTTACCTCGCGTTACCATGCCGATGCAGGGTCACATGACGTGGCGACGTCAACAGAGGAGGGCTGCTCTGTTACAGAGGCCCACTCTCTCCCCCAGCAATCAGTTTAATTTCTGTGCAGAAGAGCGTGGGGCCTCTGTAACCGCTTGGGGGAGGGTTCATTCCGAGACCAGAGGAGGGTGCCGAATCCATTTGGACCCCTCGCCCCTGAGTTGGGACCCCCAGGACATGCCCGGACATCCTGGGGGGTAGTTATACCACTCCCAAAATGCCTAACAATCTCACCCCTCTCCCAGCCCATTTACAGGAATTACTGAAATCCCTATTAGCTATAAGGCGAGAAGTGAAGAAATTAGCTCAATGATACATCTACAGAAAAAACATCAGGGTGAATTAAAGGCCTACAGAAAATGCCACTGTATTTAGGTCCCCACACCAACTGCTTCTTTACAAGACAACTATATAGAAAATCTAATGATGATGAGGAATTTGCAAAAATTAGAATGCCAGAATAATAAAATCAGTAAGTACCAAAGAAGTTATAAATAAGAATAAAATTGGAGTCTTTTTTCCAGATTTTGAGATCTACCAACATTGATTACTCATTGATTACTTTTGTAAAGGCATGATGAAAGTAAGGATAATATCTTGTAAACAATTCGTTGTAATTCATTAAAATGTGCTAAGTCTATTGAGACGGGAGGTAATACCTGTAGGTCTTCAACATACTGTAACTTGCAAAAAAAATTACCCAATTTCAACAATCAACTGACAAAAAAAGCTTGCCCTGGCCATGACTTTGTCATGTTAGGCTAAGTCCATAGAGACTGCAGCTGTGCGGATGCGCACGGAGGCTGAGGGAAAGCGGGTGCTTTCCCTGGCCTTACTACGTGCGCCATCCGGGGCCGTGTCTGGGGGCGGGCCAGTGACGTCAGGGAGCTGGTTCGCCCTCATCGGGCGAACCGCTCACGGGACCAGCCTTCCGCTCCCCTCAGCGCTAAAACTAAAAAAAATTGTCTGCTACGCCTCCGCACGCCTGTGGAAGCGTGCGCAAGCCCCTGCTAAAGCCGCTCTCATTGCGGCTGCAGGGGCTCACTGATAAGCATGAGCGCGGCTCAGCGCCGATCAGCTGCTAAGCGCTGACCATGCCCGCGGCCTAAGAAGCACAAGGAAGCCCCATTAATGGTGTCATCGCTACAGAAAATATTTGTAAAAATGTAATGCCTTAAATAATTAGTATAAACTGTCATTTAGGTGAGTTGTCTCACAGAATAGTTTGGGAATACAATAGACACAAAGACATGCAAGAGGAAAAGAAAGCTGGTAAGTAATCTATTTTACAACCCTTTTACAACTTAATGTAAATGATTTTGCTTTGCAACCTGATCACCTGCACATACAGATGGGTACGTCAGTTAACCACTACACTGCCTGAAAGATCATTAAGGTATTAGCAAGGAATTATTTAAAGAAAAATATAGGTGCATAAGTAAATAATGATACTGGCATTGCTGGCATAAGTTTTTTTTATTATGTTACAGTATGTTGTGTTACCTCTGTGGGGAATTTAATGGGCAAACTCCTATATGCTGATATATGCGCTGTCCATACTGGTAAATCGTTTAAAAAATAAATTAAAAAATCTTAATGCCACATTATATAGTAGACCTAGTGATGATACATTAATAAACAGTCCTTTTTTAGAAGTTCTCATTATACACAACTACATACGGTATATACACAGTTTCACGCTGCTAAAGCAGCATCAATGCCTGCCTCCGACAATCTGCATATTTTGGTGAACGTACTGCACTGTAGGAAAATAAGAGATAATTGCTGCCGGGTTTGTCAACATTAAAAGCATATTTTAACAATAAGAAACACAATTCAATTTAAACATATATATTTTTTTTCATTAAAATAAGATGTTGGTCTTCTTTCAAATGGATTTCCTTCTCAAGCTGCAAATTGGATATCTCCCAAGGAAATAAAATTAAGCCATATTATGAGGCGGTTGACACTATAAAGCTTATAGAAAATAAATCCACATGCAGCTCAACATGTGTATTGTAGCTACAAACAGCATATACTGTATCCCACAGATGCAGTCAATCAAAGGGTATATTCCAGTTGAAACCTCTAATTACTCCATACAGCAATTACTGCATACAACAGGTGTTTTGTTGTCAATATGTTCTTTTCTTCTGAGGAAAAATGCTATTTTTAATGGGTAGCATTCCAACAAGGATAAAAACAAAATCCCATTAATAATGCAACAAATTGATTGCTATGTACCTTAGTGACTTGAAGTCAAGTTGTATAAGATTCTATTGATGTACAGTAATCCACATTTCACATAATGGAATGTACTGCACTCTTTTTCCAGTTGGTCACACATAACTGATGGCTAGATGGACAATTTGTTTTGTGCTAATCTAGAGTTGAACTGAAGCAAGAACATGTTAGCCTCCTGCATAAATAGAGCAATGTTGGTGATTACAGGGCGCTAATGGAGCCACAATTGAGCAGTCTGGATAATCTAAGTCTGCCTCTATGTTTCTTGACTGCCACATGTCATAATGTTAAATTTATAGAGAGGAGAGAGAACCTCGCTCAAGCTGATCTTGGTAATGTGTGCTACCAGGGAGATAGTCAGACTATGTGGATAGTCTGATGAGTCGTGTTGGAGAGACACGTTTAGCAGAGAAAGATCCCTTTTGGTGTGCACTACTGACCAAATGTTTTATATATAATCTTAATGGTCTACAAATAAATGCGAAAAAACAGTCTAAAATCAAACTTTAATAGCACAAAATTGTAATGTAATAAATTACTTTACGATTTTGTGCTATTAAAGTTTGATTTTAGACTGTTTTTTCGCATTTATTTGTAGACCAACACGACTCACCAGACTCTCCACATATGTCATAATGTTAACACTGTGTCACTTCCAGCACCTGTGTGAACTGAAATTGCATAAGTTTGCATATGTTGCATAGAATCCGTGCCTTTAGAAACAGCCTTAAAGATACTTTGATGGGAATTTTTAAGCCTACCATAGAATTGGGTCTCGTGCTGCATGTGGAGATCCTGTGACCCTAGCTAATATGGCTGATCTGTGAGGTTATGTCCTCATGATGCAGATTTAACTACAGTAGGAGAGACTCGAATCAAAATGTTTACTCCTAATTTGTCGCATGCCCATCCGAACGCCAACAAAAAGATTCCTTTTCAGAGGTAGAGAAAGATCTAGAATTTGGAGATGTTCTTGTGTTAACCCTCATGCAAAAGTATATTTAATCATAGTTTTTAGATGTTGTTAAAATTACACTTAAAACATTTTGTATTGAAATTTTCTGCGTTTAAAGTACAGTAGATATTGGTTATAGAAATGTGCACATTTGTTCAAATGTGCTCCCCTTTTTTTCCGGTGTTTCCCTTAAAATTCATGTTCCACAACATTTTTGCAAACATGATAGTGCTCAACATTTTAAACAATTTTGCCAATTTGAGTCAACATTTCTGAAAAATGTCAGTATATATAGAGTCATGTGACCTGAATTTAAGATAATGAACACTGAATTTAGGGTGACGTGACCTGCAAATTTACTTTTACAGTTTGGATTTTTTTTTACTGTTTTTCAAACATTTGGATTCATTTCACATATCTGATTTTTATAAATAAATATACAGTATGGATAAATACTATATTACATATTAAATACAATAGTCTGTTGTTCATCCATGTTGTGATCTTTGTGGATTTATAAAGCAGTAAAGCATTTGAATTACAAATACAAACTTTTTAATAACAAGCCATTGTACAAATATACAGTAGCCATATTATGTAGTACAGCTTTTTTCTAGTTGTATAACATGACACCTCCATGACACATCCCCCCATATCACTGCTAGGGATGCTCTCTCTATATATTTTATATATTTCACTCCCCCCCCACCCACCCCCCTCCCCACCCACCCCCCTCCCCACCCTGCATTTTTTCTGGGACGGTCTGTTTGCTTCAAGGACTTTTTTGATATTGGACTACACAAGTCTCCCCAAAGGCGGCCGCCAAACAGACGTTTGCTGCCGTTCTCTGATGTTAGAAATACTCTGTTACAATTCCCATAATCATTTATTATCTCTAACTGTCCATGAAATGTGTATACACTGAATGTATAACCTCTGTTTATTTAATGTACCCCCCTGTACCCTATGTTTCCACTTACCCTTCCTTATAGAATGTAAGCTCTTTGGGGCAGGACCCTCCTTACCTACAGTAACAATGTAAGTTTATATTAGTTATCTTACTGTTTTCATCCTCCAACCCTATTGTACAGCGCTACGGGATATGTTGGCGCATTATAAATAAATGATAACAATAATAATTCTGGCTTAGCCTGTCTGTCTCCTGTGTAACAAAATAATTGTATTTAATTGTAGTTGTTCTCTGTAAAGTATTGCGATGCACCCTTAAATTGAGGCCTGTATTTTCTTAAAAAATAAATGATGATTAAATGATGATAATACAAATTATATGAGATTCCAGGTTTGCAAGGAATTAATTTTAGAATAACTTTTTTCTACATGCACAAAAGTAAAATAAAATCAAACTTTTTAAAGAATTTGCATTCTGAAGACATTAACTGAAGCTGTTTCAATAAATTTTGCCCACGGACGGCTAAAAAGCCTTCTGAATATGCAATAAAGATATCTAGTGACCTTACTTTTTACTTTGCTGTGCCAGGTAAATTTTGTTCCGCAATAAATTTCTTACAATCTAATTTTCCATACCAACAGGCAAACGGGAAAAAAAGGAATCTACTCTAGTTCACAGAAAGCTGCCCTTGAAGGAAGAACTTCAGTTCATAATTCAGCCCCTGCATTCTTATTTGAAATATATTTGCTGTTAATTCACTGATTTACAATTTCCTGCATGACTTGAAACGTTATGTAAAAATTATATTTTAAATCCTATTATAATACACTGTAACATACTGTATACAAATACAAGATGTATGTCAGTCAGTGATTGGGATGTTTGATTTTTGTTTTGGATTACTGAATACATAAGGTACTCTTATGTAATAATTTTAAGTAGTTATTGCTAATGCCTCATTGCCATCCGTAAGGCATACATGCTGTAAATACAAATAAAGTATCATTTGACCTTTAGGAAAGTCCTACTCTCAAAGTAACATAGAACAATTTTATTTGTTGAATAAGTGAAAAATAGCCCAAAAACTCAGTACACCCAAGTCAATTACAAAAGCCATAGTATAGATAAATGTAAACTATAATAACAATTCAAACATTATGCTTTCCTCTCTTCTTTTCTTTTTTATTCACTAGGGAATGGACATATGACCCTGTGCATGTACTGTACTGCATAAGTACAAGCCCTATTTTAAATAGATGGAAAATGTTAACTAATGCTACAACAGACTAATATTATTAGTAACAAGCCTACACAGTAACACACCAAACTACACTCACAGGGCAGTAAAGCAACAACACAAAGGCCTAAATCAGGGGTCTGCAACATTTCCAGGAAAAATAGCCATTTTATAAAAAAATGCTTTGTCCAAAATATTCCGAGAGCCGCAACATATGCATAAATATTACACCCCCTCAAACACATACATATAGCGTACATAGTACAAACACTAATCGGTATATACTGTACTGTATAAGCATTAACATACGACAAACTTACTTTAATCAGAATTAGAGAAAGGAAAAAATATGCATCTCACAATAATAAGTCCCTTTATTTTGTTTTTTTCATTGTTTGTCTGTGCAAAATAGTTTGTCATTTTCAAATACACAATCCATATATATACTAACCCCCCCACCCCAAATACGCATACACTACCCCACACACATACAGAGACACAACTATCCCCACACACACACTACCCCCCCAAATACACACACACACTATCCCCCAAAATACATACATACATATACTACCCCCTCCAATACACATACACTACCCCACACACATACAGAGACACTACTATCACCATACACACAAACAACCCCCCAAATACACACACACACTATCCCCCAAAATACATACACACACTACCCCCCAAATACCCCACACTACCCCTCCCCCCCAATACACACACACTACCCCCCTAAATACATAAATACAGTATATATACATACACTTACTTTGGGCCTGTCTGTCTCCTGCACTGTCCTGGTTGCCCCTCCCCAGCTGGTGCCTCTCTCACTCACTTTCCTGCCGGTGGCTGCAGGGGGGACCCGACCGGTGCTGGTCGGGCCTCTTTTAGCCACCGGGCATCTCCCCAGATTCTGGCCTGCCTCCTATACTCTAATACCGGCGTGCGTGGGGAAAAAGACTAATATTAACATTGTAGAACATACTAACCCTTTAGTAGCACAAGTGGCCAGCTAGTTACTGTGTGGCCAACCCATAAATAGCTGACAATTTGGGCTACTTATGAGTTAATATTTGCACAAATGTTGCAGATTTTTGTGTTTTATCTAGTGTTTGTGTTATATGTTAACCCCTTTGGTGTTTGAAGGCTATTAATGCATTGGTTGCCTCAGCCATCAAAGAGGTTAAATAATTTTCTGCAATAGGATTTTCTTTAAAAAAAATCCTATAACATACAGTACCACTGTGGGAAAAAAAGGTATATATCTCACCCCTCCACACTTGCTAGTGCTGATTAATTCTCATTTATCACTTATTTCTAATCACTGGGGCTGTTTAACACTGAGTTACTGCAATTTTTGTTTATGCAAATGTATAAATAATTCTTAGTAAATACACCGGTAACTCAAAAACATTTGGGCAATATCCTATTTCTCATAAGTGGAAATTTATAAAAGAAAATTCCTTAAGACTAAATAGAATTTGTGGCAAAGTCAGAGATGTTTTTTCACTGTATTTTTAATCAGCCGCCTTATGTTACTAGTCCTTTGTTTATTGATGTTCTTTGAAGCGTATTAACCCTGATTCCAGGATATTTGTCAGATATATTAGTATTCCAATCTAATGGACAATTGTGACATATTTTCCGTGCGTTACCACCATATTTACAAAGTAAAGTGTCTTTTTTTTATTTTTTTATGTCATACTCTAGTTTGAGTATTCTATCAAACATAGTCCTTTTTAAAATATCACAAATTGTAACATTTTTTCAAGAGACCCCTTGTGATCAGCCACTGTTATGTTTACATGGGGAGATTTCTTGAACATTTTGTGAAAGTTCTAAAGAGTTGTTGCAGGAACCATGCAAAGCATCACAAACTGTATACATGGTATCTAGAGAAGCTTCCACCTGTCAGGGCAAAATACTTAGGAGAAAAGCCAAGGGAAGATTTAGAAGTCCTGTAGGATAATGTTCTAGAGGATTATGCTGAATTTTTTTAAATCTTGACTCGAAAGGCAAAGGGGCTAAATTTGTCGAAGTGGCCAATCGGGCTGTTTTCGGATTAAATTCCCAATTGGTTTGCCACTTAGGATCATATAGAATCATCCCTCTAATGTCCATATTTGAATACAGTAAATGGTATGGATTCACTGAAGGTTGATAAATGAAAAGGTATTATCAACCTATTTACAAAATTGATATTACCAGCGGTAAAGCAGTGGTAATGGGCTTTTTATTGCTGTAATATGGTAGGTCAGTGATATTTTTAACATAGTTTGCAAATGGGTAATTAATGCAAAATTAATTATTATCTTGCTATTCACTAAACGCTCATACCTGGCAATATTGGGTTACTAACAAAAAATTACAATGGTGGGAACTTACTTAATGTCTGTATTTAGGTGCGGAAAAGGGACAGGTATAATGCAATCCATGATCCTATCAAGCAATACTCCACAATAAAAAAACACCTGTAGCACTCAAATGCAAAAGAGATAAAACAAAGCAGATTGCTGAGGTAAAAAATACTAACTGTTTTATACATAAAGAGATCTAACAGACACAGAAAATCACAACGTTTCGGGATAACCTTTATCAGGTGAAGAGGCAAAGGTTATCCTGAAACCTTGTGATTCTCCGTGCCTCTCTGTGCCTCTGTGTCAGTTACTGTACATCTCTTTATGTATTAAACAGCTACTTTTTTTTTTAACATCAGCAATTTGCTGCATTTTATCTCTTTTGCATTTGAGTGCTACAGGTTCTTCTATTGTTTAATATCACGCTACTGCCAAAGATTGTTGCCAGTTTATGTCACCTACCCTAGGCAGCATTAGACCTATCTTGCCTTTGTATATTATGTCCACTATATGCAGTCAAGATAAGATTAGCCAAACTTAAATAGGTAATAGAAATACACAATTTTAACATTTTGGAGCATAAAATATGAACCTTCTGTATTAGTAGCCCATGGCCAGCTAGCCATACTAAAGCCATGACTAGCTTGTTCGCATGGACTACTAATGGCTAAATATTTGCACATACATTACTGTATGTATGTTATGCTCTTTGTGTTTTATGTGTATGGTGTTTATATTGTATGGTAGCCTCAGACATCCAATGGGTTTCTGTCATATGGGTTTGCAAGAAAATATGGAAGAAACGTGTGATATCTCCTAGCCCTTCACAATTGCATCACTAGTGCTGCTAAATAGTGATTTCTATAAATAATTGCTTATATTTATCTCTAGCACTGCTTGATACGGAGTAAATAACACTGAAGTAAACACAGACAGCCCTCCAACATCAACTGTTTAGACTCCAATGCTTCAGCAATTCAGTCAACAGACATGTTAGAGCCCAGCGTATAACTAACCCTTCAGAAGTAAATAATAGTCCTACAGATTATTATCCTACTAGACTCTTTGGGGAGTTAATAAATGCTCATGGGTGTTGGCATAATCTCACGGAGTGGCTACTGCAGAATAGGATCCCAGTGGCTGAAACAACAGGACAGGTAGAGAAGACGAAGTTGGAGTCACAAGCAGGAATCAAGGCAGGCAGCAAATGTTCATAAACACACAGATACCCAAAAAGCTCTGAGAAACCCCTAACATAACAAGCAAATTTTCATAGTTGGGTCAAACACCAAAGTCCAGGGCAGGCAGCAAAGGTTCATAGTCAGGGTCTTGAGGAGAGGTCTGGTAATAGATACCGGTACAAGTATGGACCAGTATAAACAGACATGGCAGGGGGAAGAAGAGAAAGAGAAAGCGCTGTTAGCGTGTGTTTTGTCCTTAATATGTCTTTTGTTTTTTATCATGTAGTTAAATAAATCTTTTTTATTTTTGTATCAACCCGGTAAGTTGTTCAGTGCTTTTTTCGTGGGTTCGATGGTCAGCCAATCCACCACTTCTTTTTGTATCCAGTCCTTTGATTGAATTTACACGCAGCAGCTTTGCAGGGCTCGATACCTGGGACTCACTTCTTGGTTGTCGGGAGATGGTGCTTCATTGCGAGCAGCTCTACGCAGCACCATGACCACAGCGAGACAGAGAAAGAACTTCAACCTTGAGCGGGGTTTCAGAGGTAATTAAAATTTTCCTCTACAGCGCATATCTCCGCCAGTCACTCATATAGAGCTTTCAGGCTCAATCCGCATATACACTCTGATAAGTCTTCATCTTCTACACCAACCACTAAGTTGTTCCACAAAGAAACTTTACATACATGCATTTAATAACTGCTGAAAATACTCAGACTATGTATACTACATTCATCATTACTGGACTATTGGAAGTTCAAGTTTATTTGGGCTACATTGTTGAGCTATGAATGGCTGTTTTCTGTTTATCTGTAACCTCTTTGTGGCAGGAATGTATTGTGCCTACAAAATTCCATGTACACCATGGTATACATTGTAAGTGCTTCATAAGAAAGTATTATTATTATGTTGCTGGACCCCAAGAACTAACTATAAAAATACACAGAAGAAACCAACCATTTGTCCAACAGTAGAAAATTGACAGAAATCTTAACTATTTAATTATTCTGTCTGAAAGTGTTAATGAAAGTGTTGCACAATTACAATTAATCTATCAAGGTCACATAAAAATACAAGTCAAGCACTTGCAAGGGGGGTGCATTTTACCTTTATTGTCTAAGGAACAAAGCTTATATGATTCCTGATACTCAGTGATATAAATGATTTTTAAAGATCTATAATTACTTTAACCATAAATATATTATTTGTCTTTGCCTATATATTGTATGTCTTGAGGCATAAAATTGTGGGAAGATCTGCCTGGAGCAGCAAGGTTCCTGCTGTGTCAAAAGGGTGCAATTGTGTAATGTTCCAAGCTTAACAATGCACATCAAGGGTTTGTGGTAAAACAGTCCTGACACCGACCTTACAGAGAGCTGCCAGCTGAAATAAAACTAAAGAAAATAGTATTAACAGGGAAACATGCTATCTGAACTGTTGATAGCTGAAAGTAACACATGAAGTGATAAAGAATCTGGGGAAAAGACAGGGACCCGAATCAATTAAAAAAACAGTTACCATGTAACCGCTTATTTCCTTTGCTGCTGTATATGACAAAGGGGGAGGTGGCTCCAAAATTGTAAGTGAAAGGTTAATTATGTGACACATTTTATTAGTTAGATGTGGTTATGTTTTTTAAAACTGTAAAAAGAGAAAAAATGAGAAGAATATGAATATGAAACATACCATTCTAGTACTCACATGCTGCTAACTTCCTCTATAATAATTTTCCAAATTGCTAGCTGATGCACAAGGGCAAAATAGGTAAAGAGGGCCTCCGACATGGGGGGCAGGAGAGCTGGGACAACTGTCCCGGGCCTGGCGGTTTCGGAGACAAACCAGTTGGCTAATGCTGCAAGGTCAGCCCACCAAAAATTGGGTCTATCTGCCTGTTTGCCATGGTGCCCCAGACCTCCTCCGCTGCAGGGTCCTCTCTTGTCAACCCCCAAGTGCATGCAGTAAGCCGATGCTAAAAGTTCAGAACCAACTTCAGCATCTGGCCACAAGGCAACATTCAACATGAGCCCTTGATGGTGGTAGTCCTCTCCCCCAGGTACATTTTTTTAGAGAAGGGGAAGAGTGAGAGGGGATGTAAGAAATATAGGGGTTGAATGAAAGGGGGAGGAGAGGGGAAAAAGTGTGAGAGTGAGATGGGGGAGAGAGAATGAGAGAGATAAGGGAGGTAAGAGTGAAGATAGAGGGAAAGTCATAGAGGAGGGGGAGAGGGAGAGAGGGAAAGTCATAGAGGAGGGAGAGAGGGAAAGTCATAGAGGAGGGAGAGAGGGGGAGAGGGAAAGTCATAGAGGAGGGAGAGAGGGAAAGTCATAGAGGAGGGAGAGAGGAGAGAGGGAAAGTCATAGAGGAGGGAGAGAGGGAAAGTCATAGAGGAGGGAGAGAGGGAAAGTCATAGAGGAGGGAGAGAGGGAAAGTCATAGAGGAGGGAGAGAGGGAGAGAGGGAAAGTCATAGAGGAAGGAGAGAGGGAGAGAGGGAAAGTCATAGAGGAGGGAGAGAGGGAGGTGAAAAAGAGGTGGGATGAAAAAATTATATGGGGAGAGTGAGAAGATGGGTAGAATGAGAGAGATGGAGAGGAGGTAGGAAATGAGGGAAGAGAGAAAGAGGATGCGTGAGGGGAGGCAGAGTGAGAGAGAGGGGGAGTGAGAAAGAGGAGTGAAAAAGAAAGAGGGGGGAGATAGGGGAGATATAGGAAGACTCACAAAGAGGGAGAGGGAAAGAGGGGGTGACAGAAAGAGAGAGGTTGGAGAGCGAAAGAGAAGGGGGAGAGAGAAAGAGAAAGTGGGGAGAGAAAGAGAGAGGAGAGGGAGAAAGAGAAAGGGGGAGGAGAGTCAGAGAGTGGGGGAATAGGGGAAAGAGAGAGAGGGAGCATAATACAAAGAGAAAAGGGGACTTGCAGGGCTGCTGAAAGGCGGGCCCAGGTGAAAGCAGTTGGTAACCCTATAGGTAAATAATTTTAATACACTGACTTGTGAAGATCCACGGTGAAAATGTTTCTCCAGGGCCCATATTAAATTTGCTGTAAAAACATTGTTCACGTGCTGGAGAAGTGTTATGGAACAAGAGCCACATTTCTGACTCACCCCCCTCTCTCCTTTGCAGTTTCTGCCTGTCAGATTTTATTCCCAGCTGCATGGAGTCTGCAGACACATACTGTGCCTGTGTGGCTTGCAACAATGTTGCATTCCTTGCCTGCGAGCATGACATCAGTGAGCTGCTACAGCAGTTTCTGAGATCCTCACCAGAATGGGCTAGTCTGCCCCCCCCTCCTGTTTGTTCAGACATGGTCTGCCCCTAGACTATTCCTTTACCCACACTGCACCTCACTTCCTTTTTCCACCCTGGAGACAGTGAGTAAAGAACCCCTTCTCTGTTTATCCCCCTTGGTGAGGCCATCTCTTTTTACTGGTTCCTAACTAACAATCAACACTACACACCATCCACAAGTATCTGTACCCTGCTGCCTTTTCCCAATAAAGTGGAGGAAATATTACAGGACTTGGAGTGATTTAAAAGGGAACTGTGTTAATGCTATCGGGAGCCATTCATACCAACGTGACCCTGGCTTCAGAATAAGAAGAATACTGATCTATTCCCTTGATTGGGTCTCTATAAATGTTTGAATGGAGGAGCAGCTTCACAGCATTTTATAACAAAAAAGGTATTTGGGTAACTGGATGCACAGACATCCACCAACCTTGTTTAACACCCCCTCCGCCCCCCCCCCCCCGCTCTTTTTCAATGGGGTTACCTGGTTGCTGTCAATGGGATAATAGCAGAATAGCATATGCTGGATCCTGTGCTGCCATAGGGATACTGACATCAAATGGAAGTACTGTATATAGGATAGCAGGAAGGTTCTGGGAGATAGCTTCCTGGAGAACAAGAGGAGAGGAGCCTCTGGGACTGTAGATAGGGATGATGCTCATGAAGTAATAGAAGAGATGGGGAAAGTATATATTTTCCTTATACTGAGAATGCCAATTATATGGCCAACGAAAGCAAACAGGAATCACATAGGGAGAAACAAACACCCCACAGCGGGCTGAATGCAGAAGATCTTCAAGAGTCAGCGGATCAGCGTTAGAGGTGGATCGATCTAAGTAATCTCCTCAATCAGTAGGGAAGTGGCAGTTTCCACTCGGGAATGGAATATAAGCGTTACCTGCTCAGAACCGGCTAGGATCCCAGTAAGGGCCCACAGTAAACAGGGTAGAACGGATGTTACTCGGAAGAGAGGGTCCAATACACGAAAGCAACCAAGTAAATACACCTCCTTTTGAGTGTTAAGAGTGGGTACCTAGGGAAGCACTGTGTTAATGAATAACTACGAGTATATGAAAAACTGTACAATATTGTCTAGTGTGATGTGTCCCCGTGCGCCTGGCGACGTCAATAAAGACTGAGTTGTAATAGAAAAATTCCTGGTGCCCACCATTTTCACCCTTGCTATCTAATCTACCAGCCGCCTGAATCCAGCACCCTGAGTTGAGGTAACCTATGCTAAGCAGCTTATTCTGCGCACTGATGTAATATCCCTAGGAGCTATATACGTTAGTGTACGGTCATGTGAAAAAGAAAGTGCACCCTCTTTGAATTCCATGGTTTTACATATCAGCACATAATAACAATCATCTGTTCCTTAGCAGGTCTAAAAATTAGGTAAATACAACCTCAGATGAACAACAACACATGACATATTACACTGTGTCATGATTTATTTAACAAAAATAAAGCCAAATGGAGAAGCCATGTGTGAAAAACTAAGTACACCCTTACTGCTTCCATAGGAATTAATATGCTAAGTAGCAGACAGTTGCTGCTAATCAAATTCCCTTGATTAATTGAACATCAGCCAGTGTGACACCTCTATAAAAGCTGAAGTTTTAGCAGTTTGCTGATCTGGAGCATTCAGGTGTGTGTTAACAGAATGCCAAGGAGGAAAGACATCAGCAATGATCTTAGAGAAGCAATTGTTGCTACCCATCAATCTGGGAAGGATTATAAGGCCATTTCCAAACAATTTAAAGTTCATCATTCTACAGTGAGACAGATTATTCAAAAGTGGAAAACATTCAAGACAATTGCCAATCTTCCCAGGAGTGGACATCCCAGCAAATTAACCCAAGGTCAGACCATGCAATGCTCAGAGAAATTGCAAAATACCCAAGAGTTACATCTCAGACGCTACAGGCCTCAGTTAGCATGTTAAATGTTAAAGTTCATGACAGTACAATTAGAAAAAGACTGAACAAGTATGGTTTGTTTGGAAGGGTTGCCAGGAGAAAGCCTCTTCTCTCTAAAAAGAACATGGCAGCACGGCTTAGGTTTGCAAAATTGCATCTGAACAAAACACAAGACTTCTGGAACAATGTCCCTTGGACAGACGAGACCAAAGTGGAGATGTTTGGCCATAATGCACAGCGCCACGTTTGGCGAAAACCAAACACAGCATATAAGCACAAACACCTCATACCAACTGTCAAGCACGGTGGTGGAGGCGTGATGATTTGGGCTTGTTTTCGCAGCCATAGGACCTGGTAACTTTGCAGTCATTGAGTCGACCACGAACTCCTCTGTATACCAAAGTATTCTAGAGTCAAATGTGAGGCCATCTGTTCGACAACTAAAGCTTGGCCGAAATTGGGTCATGCAACAGGACAATGATCCCAAGCACACCAGCAAATCTACAACAGAATGGCTGAAAAAGAAAAGAATCAAGGTGTTGCAATGGCCCAGTCAAAGTCCAGACCTCAACCCGATTGAAATGCTGTGGCTGGACCTTAAGAGAGCTGTGAATAAACAAATGCCCACAAACCTCAGTGAACTGAAGCAACGTTGTAAAGAAGAGTGGGCCAAAATTCCTCCACAACGATGTGAGAGACTGATAAAGTCATACAGAAAACGATTACTTCAAGTTATTGCTGCTAAAGGTGGTTCTACAAGCTATTGAATCAAAAGGTATACTTAGTTTTTCACACATGGCTTCTCCATTTTGGCTTTATGTTTGTTAAATAAATCATGACACGGTATAATATGTCATGTGTTGTTGTTCATCTGAGGTTGTATTTTCCTAATTGAAAGACCTGCTAAGGAACCGATGATGTTATTATGTCCTGATATGTAAAACCATAGAATTCAAAGAGGGTGTACTTTCTTTTTCACATGACTGTATATTAAAATGACTAAATTGGTTAATATTGTATCCTATTTCTCAATTCACAAAATTATAAAAACCCACAAGAAAATAAAACTGTAAATTTGCATATAATTAGCCAATAGTAATTTGCAGTGGTCGACAAACCACCCAAAAATCTACTCGGCGAACAAAAAAATCTACTCGCCACCTAGCCCCGCCCCCAGTCCCGCCCCCAGGCCAGCTTTTTTAACAAAAAAATTAATAAATTCCTAGTAAGAACAACATTAGTTTTTGATATAAGTTTATTTATTGTAGTACATTATACTACAATTAGTCCGTGTTACGTGTGTGTGTGTGTATGTCGGATTTAGAAAAAAAAGCCAGATGTGAATGACTAGTTTCCTGAACCCCATAACTAGTGCCTGGATGACCCCGCTTCACAATATCTAATGCAGCAATCCCACCTGGGATCTTACCTGATCCACAGTCCCTCAATATCCAGATATCCGCATTCCCGCAATGTTATACATTGGAGGGGAGGTGTTCCCTACCTGTCTTCTGGGTTAGAGGGGATTCCGATGTCTTCCGTGTGAAGCTCGAGAGTCAGATCTAGAAGAAAGCAGTGTAGGTTATTTCGGTGTAGTATAGGGCATTTAAGATATATAGGGTAAATAAGAGATCCAGAGTGTGAGAGAGAGAGTGTGGGCGAGAGACAGACAGAGAGAGTGTGGGTGAGAGACAGACAGAGAGTGTGAGAGAGAGACAGACATAGACAAACACACAGAGACAGAGACAGACACACAGACAAACAGAGAGAGACACACAGACACAGAGAGAGAGACACACAGACACACAGAGACACACAGACACACAGAGATAGACACACACAGAAACACACACAGAGAGACACACACAGGGAGACACACACAGAGAGACACACAGAGAGAGAGACACAGAGAGAGACACACAGAGGGAGAGAATGAGAGAGCACAATAGGGCGAGAGAGGGTGAGGGCGACAGGGAGAGAGAGAGAGAGAGAGAGAGAGAGAGAGAGAGAGAGAGAGAGAGAGAGAGGGTGAGGTCAACAGGGTGAGAGAGAGAGATGGTGAGGGCGACAAGGTGAGAGAGAGAGAGAGGGTGAGGGCAACAGGGTGAGAGAGAGAGAGAGATAGAGAGAGGGTGAGGGCGAAAGGATGAGAGAGAGAGAGAGGGCGACAGGGTGATAGAGAGAGAGAGAGGGTGAGGGCGACAGAGTGAGAGAGTGAGAGAGAGAGAGAGAGAGAGAAAGAGAGAGAGAGGGTGAGGGCGACAGGGTGAGAGAGAGGGTGAGGGCGACAGGGTGAGAGAGAGGGTGAGGGCGACAGGCTGAGAGGGAGAGAGGGTGAGGGCGACAGGGTGAGGGCGACAGGCTGAGAGAGAGAGGGTGAGGGTGACAGGGTGAGAGAGAGAGCAGGTGACAGGGTGTGAGAGAGAGAGAGGGTGAGGGCGACAGGGTGAGAGGGTGAGGGCGACATGGTGAGAGAGAGAAAGGGTGAAGGTGACAGGGTGAGCGAGAGGGTGCGGGCGACAGGGTGAGAGAGAGAGAGAGAGAGGGTGAGGGCAACAGGGTGAGAGAGAGGGTGACAGGGTGAGAGAGAGAGGGTGAGGGCGACAGGGTGAGAGAGACGGTGAGGGCGACAGGGTAAGAGAGAGAGGGTGAGGGCGACAGGGTGAGAGAGGTGAGGGCGACAGGGTGAGAGAGAGAGAGGGTGAGGGCGACAAGGTGAGAGAGAGGGTGAGGGCGACAGGATGAGAGAGAGAGGGTGAGGGTGACAGGGTGAGGGCGACAGGCTGAGAGAGAGAGAGAGAGAGAGAGAGGGTGAAGGCGACAGGGTGAGAGAGAGAGCCGGTGACAGGGTGTGAGAGAGAGAGGGTGAGGGTGACAGGGTGAGAGAGAGAAAGGGTGAGGGTGACAGGGTGAGAGAGATGGTGAGGGTCGACAGGGTGAGAGAGAGGGTGAGGGCGACAGGGTGAGAGAGAGAGAGAGAGGGTGAGGGTGACAGGGAGAGAGAGAGAGAGAGAGAGAGAGGGTGAGGTCGACAGGGTGAGAGAGAGAGATGGGGAGGGCGACAAGGTGAGAGAGAGAGAGAAGGTGAGAGAGAGAGATAGGGTGAGGGCAACAGGGTGAGAGAGAGAGAGAGAGATAGAGAGAGGGTGAGGGCGTCAGGGTGAGAGAGAGGGTGAGGGCGACAGGGTGAGAGAGAGGGTGAGGGCGACAGGCTGAGAGAGAGGGTGAGGGCGACAGGCTGAGAGGGAGAGAGGGTGAGGGCAACAGGGTGAGAGAGGGTGAGGGCGACAGGGTAGAGAGAGAGAGTTTGTGAGGGTGACAGGGCGAGAGAGAGAGGGTGAGGGCGACAGGGTGAGAGAGAGGGTGAGGGCGAGAGAGAGGGTGAGGGCGACAGGGTGAGAGAAAGAGGGTGAGGGCGACAGGGTGAGGGCGACAGGATGAGAGAGAGAGGGTGAGGGCGACAGGGTGAGAGAGAGCAGGTGACAGGGTGTGAGAGAGAGGGTGAGGGCGACAGGGTGAGAGGGTGAGGGCGACAGGGTGAGATAGAGAAAGGGTGAGGGTCACAGGGTGAGCGATAGGGTGAGGGCGACAGGGTGAGAGAGAGAGGGTGCGGGCGACAGGGTGAGAGAGAGAGAGAGGGTGAGGGCAACAGGATGAGAAAGAGGGTGACAGGGTGAGAGAGAGAGGTGAGGGCGACAGGGTGAGAGAGAGAGTGAGGGCGACAGGGTGAGAGAGAGGGTGAGGGCGACAGGGTGAGAGAGGGTGAGGGCGACAGGGTGAGAGAGAGAGAGAGGGTGAGGGCGACAGGGTGAGAGAGAGAGGGTGAGGGCGACAGGGTGAGGGCGACAGGCTGAGAGAGAGAGAGAGAGAGAGAGAGGGTGAGGGGCGACAAAGTGAGAGAGAGAGCGGGTGACAGGGTGTGAGAGAGAGAGGGTGAGGGTGACAGGGTGAGAGAGAGAAAGGGTGAGGGTGACAGGGTGAGAAAGAGGGTGAGGTCGACAGGGTGAGAGAGAGAGGGTGAGGGCGACAGGGTGAGAGAGAGAGAGAAAGAGAGAGAGGGTGAGGGCGACAGGGTGAGAGAGAGAGGGTGAGGGCAACAGGGAGAGAGAGAGAGGGAGAGACCGACAGGGTGATAGAGAGACAGAGAGAGAGGGTGAGGGCGACAGGGTGAGAGAGAGGATGAGGGCGACAGGGTGAGAGAGAGAGAGGGTGAGGGCGACAGGGTGATAGAGAGAGAGGGCGACAGAGTGAGAGAGGGTGAGGGCGACAGGGTGAGAGACATAGAGGGTGAGGGCGACAGGGTGAGAGAGAGAGAGAGGGTGAGGGCGACAGGGTGAGAGAGGGTGAGGGCGACAGGGTGAGAGAGAGGGTGAGAGCGACAGGGTGATAGAGAGAGAGGGTGAGGGCGACAGGGTGAGAGAGAGAGAGAGAGAGAGAGGGGGAGGGCGACAGGGTGAGAGAGAGAGAGGGTGAGGGCGGCAGGGTGAGAGAGAGAGAGGGTGAGGGTGACAGGGTGAGAGAGAGGGTGAGGGCGACAGGGTGAGAGAGAGAGGGTGAGGGCGACAGGGTGAGAGAGAGAGAGAGGGCGACAGGGTGAGAGAGAGAGGGCGACCGGGTGAGAGAGAGAGGGTGAGGGCGACAGGGTGAGAGGGTGAGAGAGAGGGTGAGGGCGATAGGGTGAGAGAGAGAGAGAGAGGGTGAGGGCGACAGGGTGAGAGAGAGAGAGGGTGAGGGTGACAGGGTGAGAGAGAGAGAGGGCGACAGGGTGAGAGAGAGAGAGAGAGAGAGAGGGGGAGGGGGACAGGGTGAGAGAGAGGGGGTGAGGGAGAGGAGGTGAGAGTGAGGGTGAGGGTAACAGGGTAAGAGAGAGGGTGAGGGTGACAGGGTAAGAGAGAGTGTGAGGGTGACAGGGTGAGAGAGAGTGAGGGCGAGGGCGACACAGGGCAAGGGCGACACAGGGAAAGGGAGAGGGCAACACAGGGAGAGGGCGACAGGGAGAGGGTGACACAGGGAGAGGGTGACACAGGGAGAGGGTGACACAGGGAGAGGGTGACACAGGGAGAGGGTAACTCAGGGAGGGTGACACACTCAGACACACTCACAGACACACACACACACTCACACACACACACACTCACAGACACACACTCACTCACAGACACACACACTCACAGACACACACACTCACAGACACACACACACACAGACACACACACTCACAGACACACACTCACAGACACACACACTCACAGACACACACACTGGGTGGGTATTCATTGGAAGGGAGGTGGCCCACCTGTTCATCCAGGCCTTGTCCTCCACATGCCAGCTGCGGGCTGAGGGTCGGGCATCCAGGCGGGGGGGTCGGGCAACCAGAAAGGCAGGCGGGAGGTCGGGCAGCCAGGTGGGAGGTCGGGCAGTGTGGGGGGATCGTGGGCCAGCGGAGGACAGCCGCACGGCCACACCAACCTCTCCATGAGAAACGTGGCCGGACGGGGAACTTTGCCAAAACTCTCCCAGACCCGCCCCCCCCGCGTGCCATGAGCAGGCGCAGGCTGCAGCCATGGCAATGGGAGTTAGAGCTGCCAGCCTGCTTCCCCGCTCCCATTAGGAGCGTGGGATGGAGGGGAAGCGCGGGACCCCCCCAGCCTACCTTCCGTCCTGGGCAGCAAGTGGGGATCGGGGGCAGGGGGTTTGAGGCTGACCCAGAGTTGCCAGCCGGCCCTCTTCCCTGCGTCACACCAATCAGGGAGGGGGATTATTTATTTATTAAAAATTGGCGCGAGCAGGAGAATTCATAGAGCCGCAGCACGGCTCGCCAGCGGCCTAAATCCACTCGCCACAGGCGTGTGGTTATAACTATTTGTCGAACACTGGTAATTTGTAATTATTTTTTAACATTATCTTATTGTTTGATATTTTAATTTTAAAGCAATAAGCAAAAAGATAATACTGAGACATGTTTGCCTGATATACCCCCTCTATTTGTAGCTTGGGTCAATGTTATTTATTGACTGTGTTCACAGATACATAAAGAGCTTACTGGTTTAAATACAAAAGGCTGCACCTCACATGTTCCATTTTTGCCTTGCAGGACCATAAGAAACCTAAAATTGTACTTTAAAAATACCAAGTGCAAGATTTAGAGTCCCTAATTGTTAACTTTTCTAATTGTTTAACTAATTGTTAGACATTTCTAAGAAAGGTATTTGGACTGGATAACAAAGTCACAAAGGTTTTCAAGTGGAATGTTTTTGAAGATTTGGACACAAATGCCAATTTATCTCGATATAGCGCTAAGAAAAATGTTCCTTCGTTAAAACAAGATATATATCTTACCTTGGATAACCACAAAATATAGGTCAGATGCATTTCTCATAAATTGGGAGCTACTGCAAGCTTTTTCAAAAGTGATACATTTGAATATGCATAACTAGATCATGCTCAGCATGGAGCATGAATAACAATGAGCCTGTATACTGTAGGGTTCAAACTATGAGGATAATAATTAAGACTGGACCTCTTTTGTTACTGCTAAATATACTAAGTACTGTACAAGGTACATTTTAGGGTAAAAATAAACACGTAAATATCTTAAGTACAGCATTTTCCATAGGCTTAAGACAAAATAAAATCTTAGAATTGAACATGGAGCAAAGTGTGCAAAGGCTGAAAGCAAAGGCAGTCACACTTACAGTATATAAGATGCAAAGGCAGTACACTTACAGTATATAAGATGCAAAGTGTTACAATACATTCACTTGTAGACACTGAGAAATAAAATATATACTGTATTCTATATATTCTGAAGCTTATTTATTGTAGTAGAAGACTAGAAAAAGTTTTATCTAAAACAAAAAAAGCTTGTCCACAGTTTTCTTATGTATATTGAATTGTTACATCATATTAAATCACTGAAGGAAAGTGAGTGACTGTGCAAAGGGTTCTCATAGATTCATTTTTGGCATTACATCTTTCAGTTGAAAGAACATTGGGACAGGTGCAACTGTATGTATAGAAAGTAGTCAGCACTTTGCTAAAAGAACAGAAAGGTAACCATTTGAAATCACTCATTTTAAAACACATAAGTGAATGTATAGATTAGAAAGGAAAGAGTAGTCTCAGTACCACTGTGATAAGGAGTTGGTTTACTATCAAGTAGAATCAGGTGTTTCGCCCATAGTGTTTTACGTAAAGAGAACCCAGTTACATCTAATTTTTCCCTTATGACATTGTGACTTTTTTGAATTGCCACGTGTTTAAATATTGATGTACTGTAGCTTCTTCCAAAGTCTGAATTCTCCAATGTTCTAAGTCAACAACAAAAACACATACATCAACAACACATAATACATGGCTAGGTTTGTTAGATTTCCATAGATAAAGTTGCTTTAGGGGATTAAAACTCTACAGCTCCTGTCAGTTTAGCTAATGTCAGCTTTATAAAACGATTGGACTGCCATAAATCAGATATTACTACTGTAACGGTGTTTCCCCCACCCAGTGGGAGATTTGGCCATTACTACGCATGTGGTGCATGATACCTTCTGGTAAACAGGAGGGCTGTGTCATCCGCCAATGGTAGTGGGGACACAGGATCAGGTTTCTGGGGCACATTACCCACAAATCTTTAGCAGTGCAGAGCCTCCATCTGCCATAGGCTCCAGGGAACTGAAGATGATCTCCCACAGTAGAACTGATTACCTCTCTCCCCAGTAAGATCACACACCAGGCCGGAGGTATAATAACAGGAATGGTTTATTGTCTCTTTCTCTGTGCAGCACAGTACACAGCAGGGTTTTCCCCAATACAGCAACTGTCAGCTACTTACTGAAGGATGGTCCCTGGACCTTCACTACAGGCCAAGGGCACCCCCGCAGCAGTCACAGCTAATCCCTGCCCCTCTATCAGGGACAGACTTATGGTACACACTAACTCTCCCCCAGAGGGAAGAGGACCAGAGAAGGTCCAATAATCAGACTCTTGGCTGTGTGACCTGCCCCTCTCTAGTGGGTAGAGGCACTCCTGAATTTGGGGCGGCACTGCCCTTAAGTACAGCTAGAAGGAAGGCACCAGGTCTGTCTCTTGATTGGTCATGCCCAGGCCGGATGTCACTGCCTTCTGCTGTCACTCAAGTGCAGCTCCTTGGAGGGGGAAAACCCCATATCAACTACTGGCAACCTGATTGTACCAGGGCTTATTGCCATTACAGGGGGAGAATAGTAGCCATCGGGTGACCTGGCTACCCCAAATTCCCTCAAAAATGTATCTGAGATACACAGGGGAACTTAAGTTGACAACAAGCCTAAGTGCCTGAGTGGGTACACTTTTAAAAAAAAAATGATCTCACTTTTTTAGATTTTGGCTCCCTGATGTGTCCCAGAAAAGACATGGCCACATGGAGTACAGTGCTTTCAAGTTCTGGGAGTCCTTTGTGAAACACAGGCACATGCATCTCTTCTACTGCTTTTTCCAGGGGAGAACAACATATTGATTTGTACAGTAGAGGCAACGTTTATTCTAACATTTGCCATAAACTAGCCTGGTTACATTCTGGGTATGTGCTGGGTATGTGCTGGGTATGTTCTGGGCTAGTTTGAGGCACGTTTAAGGCATGTCTGCATTGACTAACGACCCACAGGATTAACACAGCAGGGATCCCTGGCAGTCCAATTCAGTTTGAATGGGACTGCCAGGGACCCCCGCTGTTAATCTGATAGGCCATTAATCAATGCAGAAATGCTGGGGCTAGTTTAAGGAAAGTTTAAGGCATGTATTCAGAATGTACCTGGGTGTTTCCTGGGTTTTTTGGGGAATTGCCACTGGTTTTTTTTTCGAATAAGAGTTGCCTCTACTGTACCTTGACCAGTGAGAAATGTTAATTATTTAATCAATTCTTGAGAGCAACAAACAGGACAGTTTTTCAGGATTCATCTAACAATTAAATAGCTAACCTAGTCAGGGCTGTCAACAGAAATCATGGGGCCCAGGACAAATATTTTAAGCAGGTCCCCACCGTGTTAGCGGTATTGCGAGCTGCCTCCTCCCCCCCCCCCCCATTTCACACCTCACGAGCCCCCTCTTCCCATGTATTTCTCTCCCCCGCGTCTCACTCTTACTCCCTCTTTTCCTCACTCACCCCTCTCTCCTCTCCCTCCGTCAATTATTCCACGCTCACTCATTCCCTCCCCTCTCACAATTCCTCCCACAAGATATATACCATAAAACTTCCCACCCCCAATGTAAAAAACTTCAAACCCTGAAATAATACAAACAAAATCCTCACCCGCCAAATATATACAACCTCCCCCACCCCCCCAAATGCATACAAAAAAACACCTACCCAATACATATAAAAAAAACAATACATATAACCCCCATACATATATATATATATATATATATATATATATATATATATATATATATATATATATATATATATATATATATATATATATATATATATATGAGCAAACAAACAGAAAAAAGCAGCGCCCCAAAGGGCATATATAACAATGAAAAAATATATTATATATAATATAATATATAATAGAATATGAATTAGTATCAGTGCCTACGTGTCAATAGTGATATAATGTGATAAGTAAACATATATTCATTCGATACTTAAACAACGCATTCTATAATGTGCAAAAAGTGAATAAACATGTTTTAAAAAAATTATAAAAAATATATATTATTAACAAAAAATGTTAACCATGAAATATATAAAAAAACATATAAAAAAAGAGAGAAAAAAGAAGAAGTGGAAAACCAGTCCTTTAAAGATGAAGTCCATCAAAGATGTTTGGCTTGAATACAGGGGGTCTCCGGCTGCTCTCAAAGGATGAACCACATCCTATGAAATCTGTAGAGGAGAGAGAAAAGAGAGCGCACGCCCCATAGTGTATAACTGTATATTTAATAAAGGAAATGGAGGGGGGAAGGGGGGGGAAGGAATCGCACTCACAAGGATAAAAAAGTTAAAAGCGTGTCGTGAATAAATCACCACCATCCGGCTCTTGCTTGTCTTTACTTGTCTTTTGATGTTGCTGTCAGGATACAAACGATCTCTGGTCATCAAGATGTTAACTCAAGCGTGGAGCAAGGGAACCGGCATAAATGGAGTCCTCTGAAGATCTCTCAACTGCGTGGCCTGTGACTGTTTCACACACGAACCGGCCTGTTCATGCGCAACGTGATGACGCAATGTCCGTGACGCGATGCGTGATGACGCTCCCTACTAGTTTTTCACACAGGGCTTCTCCATTTTGGCTTTATTTTTGTTAAATAAATCATGACACGGTATAATATGTCATGTGTTGTTGTTCTTCTGAGGTTGTATTTTCCTAATTGTAAGACCTGCTAAGGAACAGATGATTTTTATTATGTCCTGATATGTAAAACCATGGAATTCAAAGAGGGTGTACTTTCTTTTTCACATGACTGTATATATATATATACACATCATGTAAAAAACAACCCTCCGCAATGCATATAAAAAATACCACAACCTACAGTATATAAAAATACCCCCAAGCACCTAAATACATATACAAATACCCCCAAGTCCCCAATACATATAAAAAATTCCCCCAAGCCCGCCAATACATATAAAATTCCCCCAAGCCCCCTAATACATATACAAATTCCTTCAAGGCCCCCAATACATATTAAAAAGACCCACACCCCCACTACATATTTTTAAAAAGCCCACCCCCCAATACATATAAAAAAAGACTCCCACCCCCCAATACATATTAAAAAGACACCCACAATACATATATAAAAAAGACTTACCTTGTGGATGATCAGGCCGGGTCTAGTGGATGCCTGTGACCGGCGGCCAGCATTGCAAGTTGGGCTCGACCTCTGGCCAGGCCCAGCTGCCGGTGATCTCGCAGCCAGTCGCTGACTCTCCCCTTAGCAGAAGCCTGCATGCCTGTATCCTTTTGTCCCACGCCGAGCTTCTGACAGGCCTCCCTCTCATGCCGTCACGCGCCAGAAGCAGAGCGCGCTGACATCAGAGCACTTCAGGCATGCTGACATCAGTGCGCTTCCGGCGCGCTGACGTCAAAGAGGCCTGTCGGCGTGGGGCAGAGGGACAGAGGGATAAAGTCATGCAGGTTGCTGCTAAGGTTGAGCCGGAGCCTGGCCACCAGAAGACCGGCAGACGGGCCTGGCCCGAGGTCGGGCCCAACTTGCAGTGCCGGCCAGCCGGGCCTCCCCTGACTCACCAGGCCCAGAACGCCAACCTTGGCAGACCCACCTTGTTGCGACCCTGAACCTTGTTCTAGCCATCCCTAAAATAATTTCCCTATGCATGTTGTGACGTACAAACCTGGCCTATTTGTTCAGAGAGATGAACTTGAGGAACCCTTCTGGATATCATTTCATTTTGAAAAGTAGTCATAATCTGGGACCTAGGGGAAATCTCCGTTGTTATTTGACATACAAATGTGATTAGGGGATGGAAATTCAAAGCTCTTTTTATTTGTTTATTTCTGTATATGATGCAGATTTCCTGTTCACAGAAATTAAAAGCATATAACCATTAGAAAGTACTCCCCAAATAGACAGGTCTATTACTCTATAGCCTCCATTTACAAAACAATGATTGGATGAGTGAGCAATCGAATAAAGACATCAGCTAGACTCTGTGGACACCTTGGGAGTGTGTGTTTTTTTTGTATATTTTTAATTCGTGTGTTCTCCATCCACAGGCCAAATGTCTCAACCAATTCTGATGACATTTTGAGGGTACATTTCTGCCATCTGCTTTACACCTCATCTCTTGGTGAACTAGTGCAATATTTGGGGTTTCAGTATCATCTTTATGCTGATGACACCCAAATGTATCTCTCCACCCTGATCTCTCCCCCACTCTCCTGTCCCGTGTCTCCAACTGTATCTCTGCAATCTCCTTATGGATGTTTCACCACTACCTGACGCTAAATCTGTTCAAAACAGAATTAATAATATTTCCCCCTTCAACTGCCACAGCTACATCAACACTCTCCCTCATTGTCAATAACATCACAATCTCCTCAACACCTCAAGCTCCCTATCTGGGGGTCATCTTTGACTCTGATCTCTCTTTCATTCCTCACATTCAGTCCCTCATGAAGTCCTGCCATCTCCACCTACAAAATATCCCAATATACGCCCTTTTTCTCACTCATGATGTAACTAAAATCCTAATCCACTCACTCATCATGTCCCGCCTTGATAATTGTAACATTCTCTAGTTGGAATTCCCCATGTCCACCTCTCCCAACTCCAATCCATCCAAAATGCTGCTGATAGTCATCTATATCCCTTACATCTAAGCCCTTGCCCACAAATACATACCTTCACACCCTTACATTCTGCCCACGACATCTGCCTTTCTGCCCACCTTATTACCTCCTCTCAGCCCCGTCTGCAACACCTATGCCATGCTGACCCCTCTCTCTGGAATTCCCTAGCACGTACAATAAGGCTCTGTTCCAGCTTTCGGTTTCTCCCTGAAAACTCAACTTTTCAAGGAAGCGTACTTGTCTTACCTCTAACATCCTCATTGGTACCAGCTGTGTGGCTGGACCAATTTCCACCCTATGTAACCCCCCAACCCCAACCCCAAGCCCCTCCAAAGGAAAAAAAAACCTTAATGTTTTCAGCTGTCAGACTGGGCCATATTCTAACCTGTCAATTTCAACATTGTTCCTCATTCCCACTAAATTGTAAACTCTTGCGAGCAGGGCCCTCATTACCTCTTTATAGCTGTTTGTGCATGTTTGTCCTCACCTGTATGTAAAGGTTCATGTTTTTGTAATATACATAACTCTTTACCCTGTTGTACCTCACTGCGGAATATGTCGGCGCTTCTCAAATAAACGATAAAAATACTCCTTAAATCTTCCAGAAGTGCAGCCCCCGTCTTGGAATACATTTTTAGTTTTATTAAGTGATTAAAAAAAGGAAAGGATACATCTCATTGATCGTATTCTTGACACAAAATATGAAATGTATTATTTTGCAACTTGTACTAAAATTTCAGAAAATTCGTCTGAACTGTTTCAGAGAAATTGCATATTTAAAATTAAAGTACATTGGTAAGTAACAAACACTGTATATTTACTTTGAAATCGAGGTATCAGTGGTAATGACTCACTGCGCAATAGGGTTTTGATTGGTTTTCCATAGTATACCTGATGTCAGTATAATAATAATAATAATAATAATAATAATAATAATAATAATAATAATCATAGCATGTTCTTGTATAGCGCTGCTAGTTTTACGTAGCGCTTTACAGAGATATTTTGCAGGCACAGGTCCCTGCCCCGTGGAGCTTACAATCTATGTTTTTTGGTGCCCGAGGCACAGGGAGATACAGTTACTTGCCCAAGGTCACAAGGAGCCGACACCAGGAATTGAACCAGGCTCCCCTGCCTCAAACTCAGTGCCAGTTAGTGTCGTTAATCACTGAGCCGCTCCTCAGTATACATGTTCATACACCACGGCCTTCTCGGAATAATATGTTTTGTGTGTTGTTTATTGTTTTTCAACTTTTGGACATGTTTTTGCGAATGAGATTGTCATTGTTACATGGAAGTGTTTTGCAATTTGCAATATTATATTAAATGTATTTATTTTCCAGTCGCAATAATGTGAGAGTTGACGTGGTATTCAGTATTTACATATTTATTTATTTATTTTTTACTTCAAGACACTGCATGATCGTCGTGACAGACTGCACTGCCGGTGCCACGAGCGTCAGTGGAAACTAGGCTTATTTGTAGGGTCGCATAATAGCACACAATAATGTGAGAATTAAATTGGCCAGAACTAAATTGGCCAGTCACTGTGTGACTGTTTTTAACTGAAGTTTGAGAATACAGGCAGTCCTCGTTTTACAACGAATGGCTTATCCAACGCTATGCAATGCATACCTATGTTCATTTTTACAGCGCCAAAACGGCTTATCCAACGCTCTTACGATGCTTTTCAACGCTGTTTATGTGTATGTGTGTATAACATGGTTCCCTATAGGCTTAAGCTTGCTGCATGGTCACAGCTTTGAACCCTGGCTGTGCTCAAAGCTGTGACCATGCAGCAAGCTTAAGCCTATAGGGAACCATGTTAAAAATGGTTATTGAGGCAAAAAGTGACACTGTGTGCTCATTTGCATGTCATTTCCCAGAATCCCTTGCTGCAGTGGAAGTGCTGTATGCTGGGTGATAATGGGGAAAGGTGGGGTTGCAGACCTGCCTAAGACATGCAGATGAGCATACAGCTATATTTGCATATTTGCTTTCCTGTGGAGGGTTTTTGTCACTTTTTTTACTCACCATAACTTAACTCAGTATTATGGTTTATATATATATATATATATATATATATATATATATATATATATACATATTATATTCTATAATACTATATTATACTATATAATATATTATTTATTATGTTATATTATATATATAATACAGTATATACACTATAAAATTTATGTGTGTGCTGCATATCTTATTGCCTGCGTAAAATATTTGGTGTATTTTAGTGTTAAAAATGCCTTCAGGAACGGAACCTTTCATTTAAACAGTGTTCCTATGGGAAAACGTGTTTCGCTTTACAACGTTTCGCTATCCAACGTCATTTTGAGTAACGCATTGTGTCGGATAACCGAGGACTGCCTGTACTAGGCCAATTTGATGACAAAATCCACAAATTGATGGTGTTTCAAATATTGTTTTGCCCGTGTTTAATTCTATGTTGTGAATCTTTTTCCTATTAGGGTTAATTGACCATCCCGCAACGCAATTTAAAATATACAGTAGAAGTTTTCCTAGTAATCCTTAATGAACCTTTAGACACATGAATTGAATGAGCCATACAGGTGCAATCCCGGGTAGGTGACCAAAACGCACTTCGCAAATAATTTAACAATTGAATTGGCATCCGTAAACAAATATAACATTGCTTAAAGCAAACATTTGGCTGTTTTTGTTTCTTTTGAACACTAAACACTGATTTGTTAACTTTAGGGCTTCTGAATGGGTGAGTGTTTGTCAACTATATATTTTCTCTACCCTTGTGCCACCGTGAGCAATTGCATAAGAGATAAATAGTGTATTGCCCGTGAAAACTCTTGTTGAACACGTAGACATCAGACAAAGGGGAGTAGTCAGAGGAAATAAAAAAAGCTGTGTGTGCTGTGCACGCACATAGTAAGTGAAACTTCTTTGACTTTTGTCACAGAAATTGTGTTTGTGATGTTTTAATTAAAAATCAAAATACAATTTCATTGACAAAACACAAATAAATTTGGACTTTGAAGGTGCGTGCTCGGCACACATCCCCTGTATTAGCTATTTGCACTAGGTGTGAATTCCTCGTGCGTGTGACTGTGTGACTGTGTGTGTGTGCGTGTGACTGTGTGTGTGTGCGTTTGACTGTGTGTGTGTGCGTGTGACTCTGTGTGTATGCGTGTGACTGTGTGTGTGTGTGTGCGTGTGACTGTGTGTGTGTGCGTGTGACTCTGTGTGTGCGTGTGACTCTGTGTGTGTGCATGTGTGACTCTGTGTGCGTGCATGTGTGATGTATGCGCACCGCCCCTGCACATCGCATATGCCCCTGCACCTCACATATCCCCCTGCACCTCACATCACCCACATCACCCCCCTGCACCTCACGTCACCCCCCTTCACCTCACGTCACCCCCCCTGCACCTCACGTCACCCCCCCTGCACCTCACGTCACCCCCTGCACCTCACGTCACCCCCCTGCACCTCACGTAACCCCCCTGCACCTCACATCACCCCCCTGCACCTCACATCACCCACCCCCCTGCATCTCACATCACCCCCCTGCACCTCACATTACCCCCTACACCTCCTCACATCACCCCCCGGTACCTCACATTACCCCCCTACACCTCCTCACCTCACATCACCCCCCTTCACATCACCCCCCGGCACCCCCTCACATCACCCCCCTTCACCTTCTCACATCACCCGCCTTCACCTCCTCACCTCCCCTCACCCCCTGCACCTCCGATCACCCCCTGCACCTCACATCACCCCCCTGCACCTCACATCACCCCCTGCACCTCCGATCACCCCCTGCACCTCACATCACCCCACTGCACCTCACATCACCCCCCTGCACCTCCGATCACCCCCCTGCACCTCACATCACGCCCTGCACCTCACATCACCCCCTGCACCTCACATCACCCCCCTGCACCTCACATCACCCCCCTGCACCTCACATCACCCCCCTGCACCTCACATCACCCCCTGCACCTCACATCACCCCCCGGCACCTCACATTACCCCCCGGCACCTCCTCACCTCACATCACCCCCCGGCACCTCACATCACCCCCCTTCACCTCCTCACATCACCCCCCTTCACCCCCTCACATCACCCCCCTTCACCTCCTCACATCATCCCCCTTCACCCCCTCACATCACCCCCCTTCACCTCACCTCCCCTCACCCCACCTCCCCTCACCCCCTACACCTCCGATCACCCCCTGCACCTCCGATCACCCCCTGCACCTCCGATCACGGCGGCAGAGCAGTCAGGACTGCGCGCTGTCTATAGCTCCCTCAGTGTGGTAGGAGGAGGGATGTGCACACGTTTTGTTGCCCCGCAGTGCCGGGGATCAGGGCAGGGAGGACGGCGAGGAGACCCATGTGTGACTGGAGCTGGGAGGTCCCATTCGGGTTGTCCCGGGCAGCAGACGGGGCACGGGCAGCAGACGGGGCACGGGCAGCAGACGGGGCACGGGCAGCAGACGGGGAACGGCAGCACAGATGTCAACAGCCGCGGCAGCGGGCGGGGAACGGCGCCGCTGCCAACCGCTTCTGCGCATGCGTGTCTTTCCTCTGCGTCCCCATGACTACTGCGCATGCGCGGCATGGCAGCGGATGTGCGGGGGGAATGGCGGCCGTTAGGAGTGGCGCAGGCGGCGACCGCCGCCGCATATGTCATCGGCCATGTGGGGGGAGCAGCGGCCGCCGCATCTGATTTTTTGAGCGGGTGTGATGTCAGTGTTGGGGTTGGGCTGAGACAGAACACAGCCCGGCCTCAACTGCCAGCACTGACGTCACATCCATTTCATTTCTGTCTCCACAATCCATTTTTGCCCCAGTTCGAATGAGGTGGCACTAAAGAAGTTTCACTTCAAAAACCCTCTCTATGATTACAAACTAACTTAAAAATATATATGTGTAGCCATGCATAATAATGGACTGCAGACATCTTCCCTGCTGGCAGTAAACCCTAGTAAGTACAGAAATGCCAGCAGTAGTTATGGAGGTTTTCCCTCACACCCTGGTGAGGTGCCCTATGTATGGATGGGAGTGGCTGCATGCTCTGAGTCCCTGGATAGTGACATCAGAGATGTGCCTACCCCCTGAGGTATATAAGGCACAACACTGTCAGTTAGAGTTGTTGTTGCTCAAGTGTTTGGCTCCTGTGAAAGGGATTGCAGGATGGCTTTGTGACCCTAGTGCTGTAACTAGTGGCACGAGTTTCCATATCAAGCCTGTCAAGGCCCCACTGTGTCCAGGGACCTGGCACAGGGGTGATCTTCCTACAGGGAGAGGGGAACCCACTCCAATTAGGAGGGCAGTACCTGGCAAAGGGACAGCACGGAGAAATGTGCGGCTAGAGCTGAAAGCTGCATGGGGCAGTCTACTACAGTAAGATCGTCAATAAAGATGCCCTGTTCAAAGATACCCCCACTGTGTGAGTGTGAAATTACTCTGCAGTGGCAGTCACCACCGAGAAGGCGTTCCTCACAGGACCATCTCCCTGCGGAAGCACAGATCCTGATGAGGTGGAGGCGCTGCACATGATATAGGTAGGACTCGCACACACTACCTCAGCTACCTGTTCCTGATGACATCCCCTAATACAGCTAAACCCCGTTATAACGCGGGTCTCGGGGTCCACCCCGAGACCACCGCGTTACTAACGGGGTCGCGGAAAAAAAATGGCCGCCGCGCTTTAGCGCATATTCATCCCGCGGGACAGGACATGTCCCTCCACTCCCCGCTTCCCCCTGTCACCGCGGGACAGCCCGCGGGGCAGGAGATGGGAGCGGGGATGTCCCTCCTGTCCCCGCATTCCCCTGTCACCGCGTGACAGCCCGCGGGGCAGGAGATGGGAGCGGGGATGTCCCTCAGGTCGCCGCTTACCTCAGATCCCGCTGCCTGCATGGAGGTGGTAGCGGGGGGTTTCTTCTCCCCACCGCTGTCCCCGGTGCTCCCGCTGCCTGCGCGGGAGGAGGGGGGGGGAGCGGGTGGTGGTGCTGGTCGCGGCCTTTCCTCTGCTCCGACCCCACCCCCCGTCTGTGTAGAGTGAGAGAGTGTGTGTGTGTATGTATATATGGGAGAGAAAGTGTGTGTGTGTATATGGGTGTGTGTATGTGGGTGTGAGTGTGTGTAAGTGTCTGTGAGTGTGTGTAAGTGTCTGAGTGTGTGTGTAAGTGTGTGTAAGTGTGTGTGAGTGTCTGTGAGTGTCTAAGTGTGTCTAAGTGTGTGTGAGTGTGTGTCAGTGTGTGTGAGTGTGCGTGAGTGTGCGTAAGTGTGCGTGGGTGTGTGTGAGTGTGTGTGAGTGTGCGTGAATGTGCGTAAGTGTGTGTGAGTGTCTGTAAGTGTGTGTGAGTGTGTGTGAGTGTCTGTGAGTGTGTGTGAGTGTGTGTGAGTGTGTGTAAGTGTGTGTGAGTGTCTGTGAGTGTCTAAGTGTGTGTAAGTGTGTGTGTGTGTGTGTGTGTGTGTGTGTGTGTGTGTGTGTGTGTGTGTGTGTGTGTGTGTGTGTGTGTGTGTGTGTGTGTGTGTCTGTGAGTGTGCGTGAGTGTGCGTAAGTGTGCGTAAGTGTGCGTGGGTGTGTGTGAGTGTGTGTGAGTGTGCGTAAGTGTGTGTGAGTGTCTGTGAGTGTCTGTAAGTGTGTGTGAGTGTCTGTGAGTGTGTGTGAGTGTGTGTGAGTGTGTGTAAGTGTGTGTGAGTGTCTGTGAGTGTCTAAGTGTGTGTAAGTGTGTGTGTGCAGTGTGAGCAATGAGCAGTGTGTGTGCAGTGTGTGTGCAGTGTGTCAGTGTGTGCAGTGTGAGCAATGAGCAGTGTGTGTGCAGTGTGCAGTGTGTGTGCAGTGTGTCAGTGTGTGCAGTGTGAGCAATAGGCAGTGTGTGTGCAGTGTGCAGTGTGTGTGCAGTGTGTCAGTGTGTGCAGTGTGAGCAATGAGCAGTGTGTGTGCAGTGTGTGTGCAGTGTCAGTGTGTGCAGTGTGCAGTGTGTGTGCAGTGTGTGTGCAGTGTGTGTGCAGTGTGTCAGTGTGTGCAGTGTGAGCAATGAGCAGTGTGTGTGCAGTGTGCAGTGTGTGTGCAGTGTGCAGTGTGTGTGCAGTGTGCAGTGTGTGTGCAGTGTGTCAGTGTGAGCAATGAGCAGTGTGTGTGCAGTGTGAAGTGTGTGTGCAGTGTGTGTGCAGTGTGTCAGTGTGTGCAGTGTGCGCAATGAGCAGTGTGTGTGCAGTGTGCAGTGTGTGTGCAGTGTGTCAGTGTGTGCAGTGTGAGCAATGAGCAGTGTGTGTGCAGTGTGCAGTGTGTGTGCAGTGTGTCAGTGTGTGCAGTGTGAGCAATGAGCAGTGTGTGTGCAGTGTGTGTGCAGTGTCAGTGTGTGCAGTGTGCAGTGTGTGTGCAGTGTGTGTGCAGTGTGTGTGCAGTGTGTCAGTGTGTGCAGTGTGCAGTGTGTGTGCAGTGTGTGTGCAGTGTGTGTGCAGTGTGTCAGTGTGTCAGTGTGAGCAATGAGCAGTGTGTGTGCAGTGTGCAGTGTGTGTGCAGTGTGGCAGTGTGAGCAATGAGCAGTGTGTGTGCAGTGAGTGTGTGCAGTGTGCAAAAAAAAAAATGTAAAAAAAAAAAAAAAAATTATTATTTTTTTTTTTTTTTAAAAACGGGAGCCACGGGAAAACCGCGTTATAACCGAATCGCGGTATAACGAGGCGCGTTATAACGGGGTTTAGCTGTACCATCGTGCGGGAGACTCAGGAGTCCTGTTACTTGCAAGTGCACCACCATACACGATCACGTAATGGGGACTGGTTAGACCACACGGGCCAATGTGAGATTGGGTGGGTCAGACAGGAGGGAATACCCGTTACATATGTTTTTAGAAAAAAAAGCAAAAATGACCCTGCCACTAGTATACTTTTGCCCTTTGAAGGATTGCCCAGTTAAAGTATGCTAAACGTTGGCACCCTTTAATATATCTGGGCCTATATCTTGTAATGTTTATTTCAGGGTTTTTCAACCAGGGTGAAATCTCCCCCAGACTAACCTTAAAAGTGCCTTGTGGAAAAAAAAAAAATGATGTGTACTTTTGGTGTATCAACCCAAATTCTGCAATGTTTTCTGAATTTATAGCTGATGAATGATCTTGCAATACATTTAAAGTAACAGAAACCCTGAATTGTACTGTACTTGACATTGCAAGTGTGAAATTATATAGTAATTAGGTACTTATTTTCAGTTTTACTGGAACTTAAATAAATGTGACAGTTAATAAGACTATGGGGTACCCCAGCAATTGAATCATCTCATTTGGGGTGCCCTGTGGAAAAAAAAAGGGTTGAGAAACAATTATTCGCCATATACAGTAGTATACAGAAAATGAAAATATCACGTGTGAGCACATTCACATGTCTCAGACAAGTCTGCAATCCTTTTTATCGCTATTTTGACATGTGAATGTGCTCACAAGTGATATTTTTATTGCTGTATGCTACTGTATACGGTGGAGGATTTATGTCACTTTCTTACCCTCCATAATTAATTTAAGGTGTGATAAAATTAGTGGAAAGGGTTTCTTTCAAGGGGTTCAAAATTGTGATTTTTGAATTATAAGAACATAGGCCACATTTAAAACCTGCAAAGAATGCACTGAATATCTGCAAACACAAAAAATTGTTTCCTATGCAAAATTAGCTTTTGGTTACTATAGGTTAAATGTGACTAATTTGCAATTGGTAAAAAACCCAAAGCTTACAATCATGAACTTGAACTTTTATCTAGTCCTGTCCTCTGTCTTTGCATTTGTTTATGTGGTATAAAAAGTAATCAGTCACATCGCTTTAACTTGTGAAACACGATATTGCTATTACAGTAGTTCACTTTCATCCATTGTGGCTTTGCACCTTTAACAAAAATCCTTCAATTACATTTCTGAAGTCCTTGAAGCCCAAAACACATACTAATTTAATTGAATATCTCACTGGGAGATGAACTGTACAGTAATATTTTCCCTACAACTTGCAAGATAAATGCATTAAGCCTCCAAGGTTTAAAGGCACCATTTTTGTAAATGTAGGGGGAAAAACAATTGTACTTTTTAACAACACTCATTAGGTAATTCTTGCATCAAAAATAAATAAACTAGAAAAATGTTTTTATATATATATTATATATATATATATATATATATATATAGCCATGCATATAATGTAGTTTAGGAAAGCATGGTAAGGAAATACAAAGCTTACCGGTACTGTATTTCAACTAGTATAACACTTAGAGCAAGTCTTGTCACAGTGCTTTTCAGTCACATTCTGATAGAGAGATAATTGTCATTTTTATTTTATTTGAAATGAGAGGTTTTTAACAGTTTTTGGTTCATATTGCAGGGCAATCTTCTCTTTGTACATGCATGAGAGTGAAGAAATTGGTACCTATTAAAAATTATCCCTAGTACCTTTTTACTAGCAAATTTCACTAGAAATAACACATATTTCAGCTTCTGATACTTTATTTCTAACATACTGTAGGGTAGCCTGTTTTCATTCTCAGTCCTGCAGTGGCATCTTGTGCTAAGAATGAATCATTGCAAATCTGGTGACCTCAAATTCAGTTTTGTATTCAACTATGAAACCTTATTTCTGCAATCTAAATAAATACTTAATTACTAGGGACAGATGAAGAACAAAGCTTTGTTTAGTAATTGTGCATGTTTGTATTAAGGCTAGATCACTTCTAGTTGCAAATGTATATCCCAGCAGGATTATGTGCTCTATATTTGATGTTTTCTGCAGACATTTACTAGGTACACATACAGTGTATTCAAGTAAGTCCTTTGACAGTCACAGAAAAATTTAGGGCCGTATATCTCAATTTCCGTTAACAACAAAATGTGGTATTATCGCCAAAATATGGCATCCTTTTTATCACATAATACATCAACGTTGCCCTGCCAAAAATACTGCCATTTGTATTGGGCGCTGCAATAAATATTGCATTTGTTAAAAAGTTGTCATACTGTAATACTGAATTTTTTTAATTACTGCTAATAGATCAAGTTCCGATATTTAATCGGAAATTGATTAACGCTATAAATAACACAAGTTTTCAGCACCTACTCCAGGCGGGCTTTAGCCATATCTTTCCTATGTATATAATGAATGAGTAGTACTTTGCATGACTACGCCAGTACTTTATGCTTCTTTTGCTTGCCATCACATGCTGTTCCTGGCTTGCTTCATAAGGATGGTAACCCCTCTCCGTCCGATCAACCACCTGTATCCTCCACGATAGGACTTGTATCCTCCAGGACAATAACCAGATCAGTTCAGAGCCCAGAGGAAGAAATCTGGATACACAGACCGGCGGAGGAGAACGCGGGTCGTCGCTCCAAAGGGCCTTGGACTGAAAGGTGACGGTGAGCAGGACTATACTGTGAGGGGAGTGCGGGTCACCAACCCCCCGGGTCTCTAGCTTTCTAGCTTTGTCGGCGGATGTGTGTTACTCCGGTGGAGATATCCTTTTGCTTATGTTGTTAGTTTTATCGATTATTAAATATTTGTACTTTTTGGGTACTTTTCCTATATTATTCCTCTGGGCTCTGAGCTGATCTGGTTATTGTGCTGGAGGATACCACTCCTATCGTGGAGGATACAGTTGGTTGATCGGACGGAGAGGGGTTACCATCCTTATGAAGCAAGCCAAGAACCTGATTAATTGCTGGTTTTTAGCTATTATCTTGTGCAATTCTTTTTGCAGGATTTGCTGGTTCTTTTATACAGATTACACTGTGTGTTGTTTTCTCTTTTTCTTTTTTTCCCATGCCCTATAGGTCCAAATTTTTCTCTCTGGGGGAGAGATTTTGGACTGAGCTGCAGGGAGAGATTGAGATACCTTATTGTATCTGGTGTGTGTTTTGTGTTCATTTCTTTGCGCAACCTTGCCCCATTTTTTTCTTGCATGTTTTACATGCTGTTCCTGCCTCGGCTTCCTCTGGGACCTCTACTCACCTCCTTTGGATTTCCGGAAGACTGGGACATTACTCTGTCTAGTACTGAGACAGACACCAAACCCATTACGCAGTGTGCAGTATCCAGACGTAACAACAGGATACCTCTGAGTACAAGCACTCACATAAGGCCGTGTGAGTGGAATCTTATTTAATTATTTGTAGTGTTTCACCCTCCACATTCCGTCAAGGGGAAGTGCAGGTTTGGGCATTAGGGTAACCCGATCCCTCTTTCCTGCTTACCCCATATCTCTCTCATGGACTGACCTTTTTCTGTGTATGTATATATCTATACCGAGGAGGAGATTACCTACCAGAAGTAAGGATACAGAAGCGGAAGACGACCCTTTGGGCTACACCTCAGAAGATCTAAAGATACCATTATACACCAGCGCTCACACAGGGCCATGTGAGTGAGACTTCACTTTATGTTGCATTTCTATTCCCCAGCTTGATGCTTTGTCTGGGGCTCTAGACCCTTTGAGCATCAAGCATAGCACCCGTATTTGTTTACTCGGATCTAATTTACCTCACAGGGGTTATTATACTCCCGTACTATTCGTATTGTCTCCCAAGCTCCTTTTTGTTTTTGTCTATGTTAAGGATCCTGGATAGATCCTGGTGGGGTTGAGCCGTAGGAGGAAACTCCAAACACAGGGAGGAATACATATCCCCCATAGCAGGTATCATATCTATACTGCATGTACATTTAAGAGAGCACCCAGGTACCATCTGTTCTTTTCAACCTCACTACTGTGTTAGCAGAAAATGGGTGCCAACTCTGCTGCTCTATGGATTATACCTGTGGTTTGACAAACAAGCACTATTATTAATTGTAGACGAATATTCTTGGTACTATCTGGGTGTTAAACATTTTCATCTTATTAGACCAGACCTGTGCAATATCGTTTATATAGATTGTACAGCAGGTATTAAATCCCTTTAATCCAATTAAATCCCTTTGCAAAGGCTTTTGATACAGTTTCACACAAGAGGGCAGTGTACAAAATAAAGCAAATTGGACTCAGTAAAAATATTTGTAATGGATTTTTCATTTTTTCTCAAAGAAAAAAAATCTGTAATTTCGGATCTCTCAAATGGAGAGTTATCCGTGGAAACCACTGATCAAAAGGAACTGCCCGATTCGAAGCAGATCCCAAATGTCCCCAAAAATTGCCCATCTCTAGTTATTAATCAGTGGCTATAAGGAATATTGTAATAGCTTTAAAATTGTTTAAAACATTCTAAAGCTTGCTAGTAGAAATTGATGTTATTTCTATCTTCTGAATTTACAGTTCAGGTATGTCAATCATCTAGAAATTGTTCTGAATATGTTATAATTTTCATTCGTTATGGCACTTCATTCATTTCCTTTTCTTCCAATACGCAACACAAACTATATAAGAAATAAAATAAAGTCAGAATAGATTTGTCCAATAAAAGGTTGGATATCTTTTTGGAAAGGTATACAGGGATATACCAAAATAAGCAAATATGGGAAGGATGTTGATCCAGGAAGTCATCTGATTGCCAATTCTTGGAGTCAGGAGGGAATTTATTTTTCCCCTTATGAGATATCATTGGATATTTCACTGGGGTTTTCTGTTTGCCTTCCTCTGGATCAATATACTATAAGAACGGATATATGGTAAAGTATCTGTCGTCTAAATTTAGCTTAGGTTGAACTTGATGGACATGTGTCTTTTTTTGCAACCTCATCTACTATGTACCTATGTAACAGCTAGGTCTAAATGCAGGTATTTTAGTCCCTCTATGACTATGACTATGCCAATAGTAGTTGCCCCAGAACATATTTATTTATGTAATATGTGGGTCAGCTTGGGGAGTATCAATATAAGACTTTAAGAAAGAAATACAGAACACATATATTGTTATGAAATGTATCACATTCTTAAGATGTTAGTTAATAGTCATAGGCTAATGAAACATTTGTTAAACATGTTAATAAACATTTTACAAAATAAAAAAGTTCACTGGTAAAAAACGATGAACAACAGACTGTCCCCAAAAGAGCAATAACTCAACTTCATACACTTGCTACTTTATAACGAAGAGCAGGCGATGCTTTGCGCCTGGAATTACCAAATGCTCCTCCAGTAGTGAAGGAATATATTTCCCTTATGAATGTCTCTAAAACAAAGTGCCAGAAATTTATGACTTGTTTTTTTTTTATCAATTATTTTAAAAAAATATGCTTTCTTCTATGAACATATTTAGAGGCAATAATTTTCAGGGAATTTCACAAAAGGTCATAAACATTCTCATTTTCAGATGGTATATTCCCCATTTGCTCATAATGCAAAATGTATTATTTTGGAAAGAGCAAACCAATAAGAAAACCATTACAAAAATAGATTAGTCAATAACTAATCTCTTGTTGTTGGATAGTATTTAGAAATTAAAAATATACCCTAGAGCAACTTTATGTTAGTGGAGCAATTCACCCCTCACATGTTTCTAAGTATTAAAAATATTGATTTAAGTATCCTAAATGCCAAAATATTTCAAGCATGAGGTAGCAACAAAAGTATAAAAAGTTAATTAAAGGGATAAACATGGATAGATTGACGATAGCTAGATATATGATGATGATGATAAAGATAGATAGATAGATGATAGATGATAGATAGATAGATAGATAGATAGATAGATAGATAGATAGATAGATAGATAGATAGATAGATAGATAGGTAGATAGATAGACAGACAGACAGACAGACAGACAGACAGACAGACAGACAGACAGACAGATAGATAGATAGGTAGGTAGGTAGGTAGGTAGATAGATAGATAGATAGATAGATAGATAGATAGATAGATAGATAGATAGATAGATAGATAGATAGATAGATAGATAGATAGACTACAGATATATTATGTGGCAATATAAAAATTACATTTGTACAAATTTCTTATCTTCAAAACGTTAACAAATGTACTGCAAAAACATTCCTAACAGGATCACCATACGGTCAAGACCTGACCTTCGCCAATGTTTATGCCGCTAATGACACCAGCGCTAAATTCTTCACTAAATTCTTCTGTACCCTAAAAAAAGTAGCTAGAGGTAGGATTGTAATTGAAGGTGATTTTAACTTAACCATGGACCCAAACACTGATAGGACTGGGCCTGTAACCATTCGAAGAAAGGTAGATCGTAGGGCCCTGATCAAAGGTCTGGAGGAACTCCATTTGGCAAATAAATGGAGAGAACTTAACCCAACAAACAGGGAATTTACTTTCTACTCTCCTCCTCATGGTTCACACTCCCGTATAGACTTTATTTTTATTTCCTCTAGAGCAATACCATACTGTGCATATTCAAAAATACGTGCTGTGGCCTGGTCGGATCATGCCCAGGTGGAGATGAGAATCTCACATCTTAACATGCCCCCACATTCAGCCCAATGGAAAATAAATGAGTCCTTACTCAAAATACCTGAGATTAAAAAAATACTGGATGAAGAACTAGAGTTCTTTTTCAAAACCAATACAGGCTCTTTATCATCCCCCTTTGTTCTCTGGGAGGCCCATAAGGTCACCCTTAGAGGAAAGTTAATCAGTATTGCAGGAAATAGAAAGAAAGAAAGAAAGAAAGAAAGAAAGAAAGAAAGAAAGAAAGAAAGAAAGAAAGGGAAGCCAATATAAAGAGGGCCCAAACAAAAGTGAAAGAATTAACAAAATTACACCAAAGAGGGAATCAACATGTAGATCTAGAAAAAGTAGAGGAGGCCAAAACTGAACTGAATCTCCTTCTCAAGGCAGAACAATCCCTCACCTTTACTAAAGCTAAATTTTTTGAGAAATCAAATAAACCTGATAAAATGCTGGCCGCTAGACTTAGATCAGTTCCAACAAACCGTAATATCCACGCAATCAGACAAAAATCAGGTATTCTCTCAACAAATCCGACACGTATAATTAAGGAATTCCAGGCCTTCTATTCCAAATTATATGATGGTAATAAGACTAAACAAAGCAAACAATTAACAACCAAAATGGAAAACTTCCTACATTCAGCTAATCTCCCCATAATTAGTCCAGACGATAAAGACAAATTAGCCCAAATTTTCACACTTGAAGAAGTTCTCAGGGTTATTAAAGATCTCAAACCGGCTAAGGCTCCGGGGCCCGATGGCTTCTCGAACTTATACTATAAAAATTCTCTAATATCCTCGCCCCAGTACTATTAAATATGTTCAACTCTATACTAATATACTCCCAATTTCCCAACAGTATGCTCCAGGCAACCATAACACTAATCCATAAAGATGGAAAAGACCCTACAGACTGTAAGAACTACAGACCAATTTCTTTAATAAACTCAGACTTAAAAATATTCTCCAAAATATTAGCTATTAGATTAAATAAAGTTCTCCCATCTCTGGTTCATCCGGACCAGGTGGGATTTATCCCTGGAAGACAAGCTGCGGACAATACCAGATGCATTATTGAGTTGGTGTCATTAGCTACCAAAAATAAAATATCATCGATGGTCCTGAGGCTTGACGCCGAAAAGGCGTTTGACCGAATTGATTGGAAATACATGTCAAAAACATTGCAGGCATTTGGAGTGGAAGGCCCTTTCCATAGAGCCATCGAGTCTTTATACACTACACCATCGGCAAAAATATACTCCCAAGGTTTCTCCTCTGAGACCTTTCCTATAAAAAATGGAACCAGACAGGGATGTCCCTTATCTCCACTGCTATTCGCCCTCTGTATGGAGCCACTAGCTGCAAACATAAGAAACAACCCAAATATAACAGGAGTTCAGGTGAAGAGTCAGATATACAAAATTGCACTTTATGCAGATGATGTGATCCTTACAATAACCAAACCTCAAACTTCACTTCCAAATTTATACTCCACTCTGTCGTCTTTTAAGGATATCTCATGTTACAAAATCAATAGTAACAAATCTGAGGCACTAAATATAAATCTGCCTAAAGATCAAATTAAATTGATTGCTTTAAACTTTGATTTTAAATGGCAACCGAATACGATCAAATACCTAGGGATATTTATCACATAAAAACTATAGTTCTCTGTATAGGGAGAATTATCCAAAGGTCCTAAGAGCTCTTAAGTCTGATATTGGGAAGTGGTCCGGCCACGCTATATCATGGATAGGCAGAATACACAGTATAAAAATGAACATATTGCCCCGTCTTCTGTATCTTTTCCAAACTCTACCCATTCCATTGGTATTGGAGGAAATTAAAACTCTACAGTCTATAATAAACAAATTTATATGGAAAAATAAAACACCAAGAATTGGTAAGAAAATCTTAAATATACCAAACAAGACAGGAGGGCTGGGACTTCCATGCCTTATGTCCTATTACAAAGCAGCCCAAACAAGCCAACTAATACTATGGCACTCTAATCCAGTCCACAGACGCTGGGTATCATTGGAAATGGATTTAGTTGCCCCAGTCGAATTAAGTAATCTTCTATGGTCCCCAGTGAGAAAGAGTCCCGAAATACTCAAATCCAGCCAAATTATAGCCCATTCACTCAAATTATGGAACTCAGTTGCAAATCGACACTTCCTTACAACACGGAATACACTTATGACTCCACTATATAATAACCCAGAATTTGGTCCAGGAATAGGCCGTAATAGGTTTATAGACTGAAAAATAGCAGGTATCACAAGATTAAAAGATGTAGATTCAGAAGGATTTCCCAGAACATTTGAATATTTCCACAAAGAAAAGGCAATCCCAAACAATCAGTTCCTCCAATACCTTCAATTGAAAGCCTTTTATAACAAAATCCAACCCCCCGAATTGCTAACTACATTTGAGTCACTTTGTCTAGCAGATAGTAACACACCTGGACTGATATCTAAATTGTATGGATACTTTGTTAGCCCCCCTCCACAAATGAATCAAAAACTGAAATATATGCTACAATGGGAGGATGACCTGGGGGAGGTATTAGACATGGAAGACTGGAATGATATTTTTCAAAAAGTTGCCACATCATCAATGTGTATCACAATCAGAGAAAATGCCTATAAAGTTATGATGAGGTGGTACTTAACCCCCATGAGACTAGCTAAATTCATCCCAGAGTACCCAACTACATGTCCGAAAGGATGTGGAGTACAAGCCACATTTATACATATGTGGTGGGGGTGCCCATTCATAGCAGCTTATTGGCTGGAAATCAAAATGTGGTCACAAAGGTTTTTCGGTTTGGACCTACCAATGGATCCCTGGTTATTTCTTTTAAACAAACCATATTACCCCCTCACGAGACATGAAAATAAATTACTGTGCCACATATCTTCAGCCGCAAGACGCGAATTAGCGGCAGTATGGAAACAAACAATGATTCCCTCAATTTCCAAAGTTAAAAATTAAGTCTGGCAGATTTGCTTCATGGAAAAAATGGTTAGTCTTAATAACGACACCTACACAGATTTTCAGAAGGTGTTGTTACCTTGGATTCTGAGTGAAAATCACCAGAAATTAATACCCACTTAATTTTGTTGTAAAAAAAAAAAGGAAAAAAAAGAAAAGAAAAAAAAATGATATTTATATTAACTGTGTGATAGAATATTTTAAGAAATCTTATTAGGTAAAATTGTAAATGAATGTGAACTTTCTCCCATCTCTATTTCCTATACCCTTCCCTCCCCCCATTTTTTATTTTCTTCATTCCTCCCCTCTCCCTAAATTTTTTTAATAAAAATTAAGTTTAAAAAAATAAATAAAAAAATACCAATTGAAAAATACCCCAAAAATACATTTATTTAAAACGAAATCCTATTACCCTATTTCTCAGGGAACATTTTGTCACGTGTTTTCTTATTCTTGTTCCCTTCATTTATACTTGAGTAATTTGGGTCAAAAAAAAAAAAAAATCTCTTCAACTGACAAAAAAAAAAACATTCAGAGGGCTTTGCACTAAGTATTACAAACAGCTTTGTTTGGTACATGTCAAACTCAATTTCAATTGCTGTGAATGTGAAATTGGGATACCTGGCGCTTAAAGAGTCACTGTGTCCATGGGAAACAAAACCAGTCTCTGAAGAGTGTTTCAAAGTCCAAAACTTGAAGTAGATGGCTGAGATGTTTCTTTCTTGCTATTGTTCTTCAATACACCTGAAATTGATAAAAGGGTACACCATTGCGCAGTATCACTGATATTTGATGTTAGCCCCTTATTCCAACTTCCCCAGTGTGGACTGAATACACTTACAGGAGTGTTTCTTTTAGGGTACAGTGGAGACAATCTGTGCTTTTTTCCTTTTATGTTCTTTATGTACCTCGAATCCCCAGGGTACTTCCTTAATGCCTTGGGATTTTCGTAGTATCCAAAATACCTCGAACTCCACGAACCCCCAAATGAGGAATGAACAGTGAAAGAAGGGGGGTCACAAATTTATTGAAAAAGGCTACTGATAAGCCCTATAAAACCGGCTAACAAGCCTGCATAAAAACAAATGAACAATGACTCACATGTACTCACATGAATACATGTGTTACAAAACAACACAAGGATGCCGTCCGCTGCTTGTACTGCGCCTCCTGTGCTTGCACCGGAAGAGAAGGGCTCTCTCACAGCTTCTCCTGACCGGTTTGGTGTAACTGGTGTCTCTCCCCCCACTCGGTCACGTTCCGGTTTGTGACCAGCGGTTATGGCAGACTCCTCACCTCACAAGCCGCAGGGACAGCACTGCGCTCACGGGATCCTAACTCCTCCCACCCTAACGCGTTTCGTGACGTAGGCACGCCACTTCCTCAAAGGGATGAGGCGTTACTGCTGAATTAACTTTATATACCCTCCAGAGGTAATTAACCTTTCGGGTGTGGTAATAATAATGATTGGTATCATATGTTGGTGCACATCCCTGGTTATTTCTTTTAAACAAACCATATTACCCCCTCACGAGACATGAAAATAAATTACTGTGCCACATATCTTCAGCCGCAAGACGCGAATTAGCGGCAGTATGGAAACAAACAATGATTCCCTCAATTTCCAAAGTTAAAAATTAAGTCTGGCAGATTTGCTTCATGGAAAAAATGGTTAGTCTTAATAACGACACCTACACAGATTTTCAGAAGGTGTTGTTACCTTGGATTCTGAGTGAAAATCACCAGAAATTAATACCCACTTAATTTTGTTGTAAAAAAAAAAAGGAAAAAAAAGAAAAGAAAAAAAAATGATATTTATATTAACTGTGTGATAGAATATTTTAAGAAATCTTATTAGGTAAAATTGTAAATGAATGTGAACTTTCTCCCATCTCTATTTCCTATACCCTTCCCTCCCCCCATTTTTTATTTTCTTCATTCCTCCCCTCTCCCTAAATTTTTTTAATAAAAATTAAGTTTAAAAAAATAAATAAAAAAATACCAATTGAAAAATACCCCAAAAATACATTTATTTAAAACAAAATCCTATTACCCTATTTCTCAGGGAACATTTTGTCACGTGTTTTCTTATTCTTGTTCCCTTCATTTATACTTGAGTAATTTGGGTCAAAAAAAAAAAAAAATCTCTTCAACTGACAAAAAAAAAAACATTCAGAGGGCTTTGCACTAAGTATTACAAACAGCTTTGTTTGGTACATGTCAAACTCAATTTCAATTGCTGTGAATGTGAAATTGGGATACCTGGCGCTTAAAGAGTCACTGTGTCCATGGGAAACAAAACCAGTCTCTGAAGAGTGTTTCAAAGTCCAAAACTTGAAGTAGATGTCTGTGATGTTTCTTTCTTGCTATTGTTCTTCAATACACCTGAAATTGATAAAAGGGTACACCATTGCGCAGTATCACTGATATTTGATGTTAGCCCCTTATTCCAACTTCCCCAGTGTGGACTGAATACACTTACAGGAGTGTTTCTTTTAGGGTACAGTGGAGACAATCTGTGCTTTTTTCCTTTTATGTTCTTTATGTACCTCGAATCCCCAGGGTACTTCCTTAATGCCTTGGGATTTTCGTAGTATCCAAAATACCTCGAACTCCACGAACCCCCAAATGAGGAATGAACAGTGAAAGAAGGGGGGTCACAAATTTATTGAAAAAGGCTACTGATAAGCCCTATAAAACCGGCTAACAAGCCTGCATAAAAACAAATGAACAATGACTCACATGTACTCACATGAATACATGTGTTACAAAACAACACAAGGATGCCGTCCGCTGCTTGTACTGCGCCTCCTGTGCTTGCACCGGAAGAGAAGGGCTCTCTCACAGCTTCTCCTGACCGGTTTGGTGTAACTGGTGTCTCTCCCCCCACTCGGTCACGTTCCGGTTTGTGACCAGCGGTTATGGCAGACTCCTCACCTCACAAGCCGCAGGGACAGCACTGCGCTCACGGGATCCTAACTCCTCCCACCCTAACGCGTTTCGTGACGTAGGCACGCCACTTCCTCAAAGGGATGAGGCGTTACTGCTGAATTAACTTTATATACCCTTGGGGGCTAAGGTTTTTAAGGTGTATATCCAAAAACTTTCCTTCTTGGATAGATTGTTCAACCTATCACCCCCCCTCCAATTAGGTTTAGGGCAATCTATTCCCTTAGCCCCCAAGGGTTTGAACATAGAATTCGATCTGGCCTCATTCTTAAAAGAGTAAACAGTTTAATATGTCCCACTTTTTAGTAACAGTAAATATTAGTTCATTTTATAGGGTTGGTTCATTTTATATATTGTATAAGATTTTATCATGTCATATATGTTTAAATTGTTATATCACGTTTCAGGTGTTAGTTTGCTTGGAATGTTGTCATCTGAATCCTAAGGTGTTAACATCTTTAGATGAACAGGGTTACACAGCGGATTAATGTGCACCAACATGTGATACCAATCATTATTATTACCACACCCGAAAGGTTAATTACCTCTGGAGGGTATATAAAGTTAATTCAGCAGTAACTCCTCATCCCTTTGAGGAAGTGGCGTGCCTACGTCACGAAACGCGTTAGGGTGGGAGGAGTTAGGATCCCGTGAGCGCAGTGCTGTCCCTGCGGCTTGTGAGGTGAGGAGTCTGTCATAACCGCTGGTCACAAACCGGAACGTGACCGAGTGGGGGGAGAGACACCAGTTACACCAAACCGGTCAGGAGAAGCTGTGAGAAAGCCCTTCTCTTCCGGTGCAAGCACAGGAGGCGCAGTACAAGCAGCGGACGGCATCCTTGTGTTGTTTTGTAACACATGTATTCATGTGAGTACATGTGAGTCATTGTTCATTTGTTTTTATGCAGGCTTGTTAGCCGGTTTTATAGGGCTTATCAGTAGCCTTTTTCAATAAATTTGTGACCCCCCTTCTTTCACTGTTCATTCCTCATTTGGGGGTTCGTGGAGTTCGAGGTATTTTGGATACTACGAAAATCCCAAGGCATTAAGGAAGTACCCTGGGGATTCGAGGTACATAAAGAACATAAAGGGAAAAAAGCACAGATTGTCTCCACTGTACCCTAAAAGAAACACTCCTGTAAGTGTATTCAGTCCACACTGGGGAAGTTGGAATAAGGGGCTAACATCAAATATCAGTGATACTGCGCAATGGTGTACCCTTTTATCAATTTCAGGTGTATTGAAGAACAATAGCAAGAAAGAAACATCTCAGCCATCTACTTCAAGTTTTGGACTTTGAAACACTCTTCAGAGACTGGTTTTGTTTCCCATGGACACAGTGACTCTTTAAGCGCCAGGTATCCCAATTTCACATTCACAGCTTTGTATGTAAATTGAGGTAATTTGCATTGTGGGAAGCCTACGGCAGCTTTGGCCTCTTGTCATTCACAATTGGCACACATTCACGTTTAGTTAACACTCAAATAGGTTTAGCGCTATAGTCAGGGTATTCACTTTATTTCAATTTCAATTTCAATTGCGCTTGTGTGCGCCTATCTACCCAGCTCAAATTAGTCCATCTGCACCACAGGCTTAAAAAATATTTGTTTTGCTGCACAGAAATTGACTGCGCTATGCGTACAGATGTAAATGGTATTGTAATTCACAAGATGTCACCAACACTCCCAGAAAGAACACATTTAGTAGGACCATATTCATCTCTTCACAAAAAACATCAGAATAACTGGAGACAAAGATACTAAGCATTTAAACCACTAACGATAATAATCTAGAAGAGGGAGGCAATATTTTGGGCTAGGAGGGGAAGGAGGGGGGCTTGGAGCACAGCAAATAAAATGACAGGCTGGCGGCAGTAGCAGCGTGCAAAAACTTTAATGCGGCAACATAGCCATAATAAATTGTCCTGTTTTATTATGGCTATGTTGCCGCATTAAAGTTTTTGCACGCTGCTACTGCCGCCAGCCTGTCATTTTATTTGCTGTGCTCCAAGCCCCCCTCCTTCCCCTCCTGCTTACTTACCTGCTCTGGGACGGATGCACACCTCAAGGAGAGCAGCGGTGAGGTCCCCTTCTCTGGAACGGACAGCCTGCAGGCACCACCGAGTCAGCTACACGAGTCTCTGAACTCCCTGCTCGAGGACCCGCCGGGAACACGTGACCCGCCACAAAAGGAACCGCCGGATGGGACAAGCACTCCGGTCAGGTTAGAGGTCACTTTCCCTTTTTAGCGGCTATCCCAATTATGGATCATTGTGTCTGAATGAAGTGATTTGAACTGTTCCTATACATAGGGGTACATATCTCACTGCTCTCACTCATTACCAATTTGGCAAATCTGCCTTACCATGGCTACACTGAGGATTTAACAGTCCTCAAACCAACACCAATTTGAAGCACCCTCTTAGGGGTTCACTCCCTTAACTACCAATATTTTGGGCTACCAAGATCTTCCTTTCAGCCCTTTCCCACATCCACTATTTAACTAAAATGTTCAGGGGGATGTGGTACTTCCCTTGTTCTTTTAGCAGGAGACAAGCTGAGACAGATTTAGGAAAGAGTAAAGTGATTCATTCTAGTTTAGGATAGATTGAAGTGGATGTATTTAAACAAATACAATCTGCAATAGTGATATAGCAGATATACCCTGCTCAAGCGAATGAAGAGGGACTAATGAACCAAACAGTATAAAGGAGGGGTGGTGCTCACAGGGAATAATCATGAACTGAGTAAGAGGAAAGACAGAATCCCTATGTTGTGGCACTGAGAGAGTGCACCCTAATTAAAACTTAATATTTATTGAATAATCTTAAAATAAAACTGTTTGAGATAACCATAATTGCAGGACAAAAAGTTAATAAAAAATAATAAAAGACCGGAGAGGTGGGGTAGTACATAGGGTGTTTATATATAAACCCTATTGTCAGTCTATTTAACCCTTTAGTGATCTCTGGATGTAGAAAAAGTGTCATGCAAGTAAGTGTAGTGGGATACTGCTGTATCACTAGACCCTTGCAATCAAAACCTAAAAGGAGGCTGAATGGGAAAAACTACAGTTGTACAGGGGGTAGAAGGAGGGATAAATGAATCCAAGCTATATAGATAAATATCATGGGTAGCTGACCTCTTACTAGATAAGCATAGACACAAGTACTTTATTCAAGTGAACTGACACTAAATTCTGGGTGCTCTGGCTGCCCACGAATGCAATCTACGAAGCACCCAGACGGTACACAGACCCACACCACTCCGATGAGCCGACGTCACGTGATGGTGACGTCAGACGTACCCTACGTACGTTTCACCGTGACGGGCTTCATCGGGGGCGGGTTCCAAGTGAATCTGGTAAGTATTTATTGGTTCTCGTTGCCGAGGTAACCGATTGATGCCATCTTTTCATTGGAAGTGGCTAACAACCAATCGTAGCTCGTTGCGTGTAAACACTCCCTCTACAGGGGAGGGAGGTGGGAGGAGTGAGTTCCCCTGGATTGGTTGTAACTCTCAGCCAGTAATAAACATGTGAGTTGCGTGCCTTATTGACAACGACGCATACAGAAGTATATTAATAGCGCAAATGGATTACATAAATATCAGAGGTATACACATATGGTAGGAGTGTCTCAATAAGGGACAGTGGATAACTGTATTGTGTGTGTATAGCTACAAATGACATGAGAGCTCACTGATGAACAGAAAATGCTACTGGTCAAGTATAGATGCTGTATAAGCGATGTTGGCATGATGTTAGTGCATAGATAGGTTGTTATATACAGATGTCTTAACAACAGGTAACCAGGTAAACATCTTGTATCAGGAATTATCACAGGAAGGGGGTATAAGGAAAACCCTCATTCATACCGTTAGGGGTCAAGGTGGACAAAGTAAATATCCACCTTGACTCCTTTTGCAGAAGTGCTTTATCCCAGTCACCCCCTCTACTAGTTGGTATAACTCTGTCAATGCCTTGAAAACATAGGGATTTGATATTGCCTTGATGATGCTCTCTGACATGTCTGGAGACCGGGGTGTCTGCACAGTTTTTTATGGAGCCAATATGCGGCGACGGAATTCCCTACCGGTTTTAGCAACATATTGTAGATTGCAGCAACATGTGATCAGGTAAACAATTTTGGTGGATTTGCAATTAAAGAAACCCCTGGTGGTGTATTCCTTGCCATTGCTGGTGTGTTTTTTGCTGACTTTAATGTACTGACAAGCTTTACATGAACCACATGTGTAAGTTCCCTGTGGTTTGGGTGGAAGCCATGTATAAGGGGAATTGATTTTATTCTTGGTGAAGTCGCTATGCACCAACACATCTTTGAGGTTACGTGACCGTCTGCTCACCATGGATGGCTCACTATTCAGAACTTCGTTCAAGTCAGGATCTTGAAGTAGAATGTGCCAATGTTTGGAGCAAATGTCTTTAATATTTGTTCATTGTGCACTATACTGTAGATACCTATGAAACATACAAGTTTTTTATCCTCAGATTTTGTCTTACACTGCAGAAGTGATTCTTTTGGTGTCATTAAAGCTCTATGGTATGCCTTTTTCATAGTCTTATGACTATACCCTCTTTGGAGGATTTTTTGACGCATTGTTTCTGCATGTAGTTTAAAATCATTGATATCTGAGCAGTTCCTCCTAATGCGTAGGAACTGTCCTGTGGGTATCCCCTTGATGAGGGACACAGGATGATGACTATCTGGTCTAAGATAACTGTTCGTAGCTGTTTTCTTAGTGTGGGTACTCGTAGTGATTAATCCATACTAATCCATACTAATGCACAGATCTAGGAAGATTATGCTTTTGTCATTGATTTCGTGTGTAAGTTTAAAATTGTGTGTGTTAGTATTAAGGATGTCTACAAATTTGTTTAGTTGGATCTGACTTCCTTTCCAAAGAATACACACGTCATCAATGTAACGCAGCCATAAAATGATGTTATCCGTATATTCCTGTAATGCATCACTCAAGATAGTTAGTTTCTCCCACCACCCCAGGTACAGGTTCGCATACGTGGGGGCACATGTTGTCCCCATAGCGGTTCCCTGTACCTGGAGGTAGATTTTATCATTGAACAGAAAATGATTATGTGTAAGTACGAAATTCAAGAGGTCACATACAAATTGGTTGTGTTTCGAATGTAAAGTACCTCTAGTACGTAGAAAATATGATGTTGCTTGTATACCAACCGGATGTTGTATACTGGTATACAGAGATTCTACGTCTAGACTACATAAAAGGGTGCCTTTTTCAACCATTATCCCCTCTAATCTGCGCAGCACATCTTGAGTGTCCCTGACATAAGATGGTAGAGTTAGAACAAATGGTCTTAGGACTTATCAAGGTACACACTAGGTCCTTCTGTTATATTTCCTATTCCGGATACGATTGGTCGTCCGGGGAGATTGGACCTATTCTTGTGTACCTTGGGGAGTGTATTGTTTGGTCGCCGTTTGTGGTGTCTGGTTAAACATGAATTGATGTTCATTCTTTGATATTAGTTGTTCTTCTAGGGCTTTATCTAGAATTGCTTTCAATTCCCTTTGAAATTCAATCGTGGGGTCTTTGTCAAGAACACGATAGCAAGTAACATCGCTGAGTAATCTCATGTTCTCTCTGATATACTTATCAGTTTCCATCAATATGATATTGCCCCCTTTTTTGGAAGGTTTTATCGTAATGTTTGAATTTGCTGACAGTTCTTTCAAAGCTACCCTCTCATAATGATTCATGTTCCCATTATATCTGATGTTAGGCAATCTACGGAGTTCTTGTGTAACAAGTTTAACAAATGTGTCAATGTTGCTGCTGTTATACATTCCTGGTGTAAATTTACTGGGGGGTTTAAGATGTGTATACGGTCCCATACCTGGTGGGATTTCGCCTTCCTTCCATAAATTCAGGAGTGTATCATAGCAGGCTGCATCCAGATCACTTGGATCTTCCATTACTGCATGTATGGCATGTATGGAATGTATAACAGCAGCAACATTGACACATTTGTTAAACTTGTTACACAAGACCTCAACAAATTGCCTAACATCAGATATAATGGGAACATGAATCATTATGAGAGGGTAGCTTTGAAAGAACTGTCAGCAAATTCAAACATTACGATAAAACCCTCCGAAAAAGGGGGCAATATCATATTGATGGAAACTGATAAGTATATCAGAGAGAACATGAGATTACTCAGCGATGTTACCTGCTATCGTGTTCTTGACAAAGACCCCACGATTGAATTTCAAAGGGAATTGAAAGCAATTCTAGATAAAGCCCTAGAAGAACAACTAATATCAAAGAATGAACATCAATTCATGTTTAACCAGACACCACAAACGGCGACCAAACAATACACTCCCCAAGGTACACAAGAATAGGTCCAATCCCCCCGGATGACCAATCGTATCCGGAATAGGAAATATAACAGAAGGACCTAGTGTGTACCTTGATAAGTCCTAAGACCATTTGTTCTAACTCTACCATCTTATGTCAGGGACACTCAAGATGTGCTGCGCAGATTAGAGGGGATAACGGTTGAAAAAGGCACCCTTCTATGTAGTCTAGATGTAGAATCTCTGTATACCAGTATACAACATCCGGTTGGTATACAAGCAACATCATATTTTCTACGTACTAGAGGTACTTTACATTCGAAACACAACCAATTTGTATGTGACCTCTTGAATTTCGTACTTACACATAATCATTTTCTGTTCAATGATAAAATCTACCTCCAGGTACAGGGAACCGCTATGGGGACAACATGTGCCCCCACGTATGCGAACCTGTACCTAGGGTGGTGGGAGAAACTAACTATCTTGAGTGATGCATTACAGGAATATACGGATAACATCATTTTATAGCTGCGTTACATTGATGATGTGTGTATTCTTTGGAAAGGAAGTCAGATCCAACTAAACAAATTTGTAGACATCCTTAATACTAACACACACAATTTTAAACTTACACACGAAATCAATGACAAAAGCATAATCTTCCTAGATCTGTGCATTAGTATGGATTAGTATGGATTAATCACTACGAGTACCCACACTAAGAAAACAGCTACGAACAGTTATCTTAGACCAGATAGTCATCATCCTGTGTCCCTCATCAAGGGGATACCCACAGGACAGTTCCTACGCATTAGGAGGAACTGCTCAGATATCAATGATTTTAAACTACATGCAGAAACAATGCGTCAAAAAATCCTCCAAAGAGGGTATAGTCATAAGACTATGAAAAAGGCATACCATAGAGCTTTAATGACACCAAAAGAATCACTTCTGCAGTGTAAGACAAAATCTGAGGATAAAAAACTTGTATGTTTCATAGGTACCTATAGTGCACAATGAAGAAATATTAAAGACATTTACTCCAAACATTGGCACATTCTACTTCAAGATCCTGACTTGAACGAAGTTCTGAATAGTGAGCCATCCATGGTGAGCAGACGGTCACGTAACCTCAAAGATGTGTTGGTGCATAGCGACTTCACCAAGAATAAAATCAATTCCCCTTATACAGTACATGGCTTCCACCCAAACCACAGGGAACTTACACATGTGGTTCATGTAAAGCTTGTCAGTACATTAAAGTCAGCAAAAAACACACCAGCAATGGCAAGGAATACACCACCAGGGGTTTCTTTAATTGCAAATCCACCAAAATTGTTTACCTGATCACATGTTGCTGCAATCTACAATATGTTGCTAAAACCGGTAGGGAATTCCGTCACCGCATTTTGGAGCATATTGGCTCCATAAAAAACTGTGCAGACACCCCGGTCTCCAGACATGTCAGAGAGCATCATCAAGGCAATATCAAATCCCTATGTTTTCAAGGCATTGACAGAGTTATACCAACTAGTAGAGGGGGTGACTGGGATAAAGCACTTCTGCAAAAGGAGTCAAGGTGGATATTTACTTTGTCCACCTTGACCCCTAACGGTATGAATGAGGGTTTTCTTTATACCCCCTTCCTGTGATAATTCCTGATACAAGATGTTTACCTGGTTACCTGTTGTTAAGACATCTGTATATAACAACCTATCTATGCACTAACATCATGCCAACATCGCTTATACAGCATCTATACTTGACCAGTAGCATTTTCTGTGCATCAGTCAGCTCTCATGTCATTTGTAGCTATACACACACAATACAGTTATCCACTGTCCCTTATTGAGACACTCCTACCATATGTGTATACCTCTGATATTTATGTAATCCGTTTGCGCTATTAATATACTTCTGTATGTGTCGTTGTCAATAAGGCACGCAACTCACATGTTTATTACTGGCTGAGAGTTACAACCAATCCAGGGGAACTCACTCCTCCCACCTCCCTCCCCTGTAGAGGGAGTGTTTACACATAACGAGCTACGATTGGTTGTTAGCCACTTCCAATGAAAAGATGGCATCAATCGGTTACCTCGGCAATGAGAACCAATAAATACTTACCAGATTCACTTGAAACCCGCCCCCGATGAAGCTCGTCAGGTTGAAACGTACGTAGGGTACGTCTGACGTCACCATCACGTGACGTCGGCTCATTGGAGTGGTGTGGGTCTGTGTACCGTCTGGGTGCTTCGTAGACTGCATTCGTGGGCAGCAAGAGCACCCAGACTTTAGTGTCAGTTCACTTGAATAAAGTACTTGTGTCTATGCTTATCTAGTAAGAGAAAAAAGACAGGTGTGTGGTGCTCTAAAAAAAAGCCTATTGGTTTAAAATACACTTGATTGAAGAATCCTGTAATGTGTACTTCCCAGTAGAAGAATAAGGGATATATCCCAAAGTATTCAGAACAATCACAACTCCATAATAAACTGACTAGTGGACTAGGGTCCCCACAAGCACTGTAGTAAGGGACCTCACAATAAAGTGACCCAACATAATATATCGGAATGGAGAATGTCCAAGTGAAATAAATAACTCACTCTGAGTAGAATGTATCATCCAGATTGTTCAAACTTTATCCACAGTAGGGAGTGTGCTTCCGTTTTTTCAATATGCTGACTAGAAAGACAATGGGAAAAAGCAGGCACCAACAATTCAGGAACAAATAATGAAAGAATATCCAAGGGAGCGTGTGCCCATTAAAAAGTAATTATTTAATGGATTCTTGCATTCAAGAAAAAGAGCTTGCGCTCGAAACGCGTTGGTGGGGGGCTCTGTACCCCGTAATGCTGCTGTTATTTTTTCAAGAATCCATTAAATAATTACTTTTTAATGGGCACACGCTCCCTTGGATATTCTTTCATTTTTTGTTCCTGAATTGTTGGTGCCTGCTTTTTTCCATTGTCTTTCTTATCTAGCAAGAGGACAGCTACACAGGATATTTATCTATATAGCTAGGATTCATTTATCCTTCCTCCTACCCCCTGTAAGTCTGTAGGTTTCCCCATTCAGCCTCCTTTTAGGTTTTGGTTGCAAGGGACTAGTGATACAGCAGTATCCCACTACACTTACCTGCATGACACTTTTTCTACACCCAGAGATCACTAAAGGGTTAAATAGACTGACAATAGGGTTTATATATAAACACCCTATGTACTACCCCACCTCTCCGGTCTTTTATTATTTTTATTAACTTTTTGTCCTGCAATTATGGTTATCCCAAACAGTTTTATTTTAAGATTATTCAATAAATATTACGTTTTAATTAGGGTGCACTCTCTCAGTGCCACAACATAGGGATTCTGTCTTTCCTTTTACTCAGTAGATTGAAGTGGAGACAGGTGAGAGGCAGGAAGGCCAGACAGCAGAAGATTACAATAGTTGACAGGAGTGAATGAGGGCTTTTGTTAAAGTTTTAGCAGTAGAGCGACAGTGTAAAGGGCGTGATCTTTGCATACAAAAGAGCCAGGAGTATTAAGAACTCCATTGTTAAGGCAGACACAGTGACTAACCATAAACAGACCTATCTCTCATCACCAACTTGAGCTCTGCCCATTGCAGTGGCATCATTAGTGGTGATAATTTTGTACATCCACACACGAATAAGCAGTTAAAAATTCTATACATGTGTAGCAGGGTCCCCCCTGGCCTTCCTCACCTGCGCAGAGTAGCGGATACCCCCGCACCATATCAGGCAGTTGCAGGGGCTCCGGCAACATCAGTGCCAGGGCGCTGCCATTATGCGTGCGTTCGCACATGCGCGGGAAGTCGTGCATGCGCAGTGTAGCCCCAGGAGTACCGGCGGCCATGTTGCGACTGGTGCGGGTTTCGCGCTGTCGCATGAGGAGTCGCGGCAGCCATTACCTGTAGTTCAGGGCCCCCTAGATGTTGCGCATGTGCAGGAGAGTGCCGCGGCAGCCATTAGTCTAGTGCAGGGGCAGATAGAGAGAGGTAGGCGGCCTTAGAGAGGTGCCCATGCGGTCTTCATAGGGAAAAGCCCCAGAGTGGACTACAACTCCCAGCAGCCTCTGGGGATTGCCCTATGATCCCAGTCACATGCAGCCAGACAGCCACTGAGGCTTACAGATTCTCATGCTGCATATGGATACATTGTTGTGTGCAGAGAGGAAGAGTGAGTTGGAGCTGGGAGAAGGGAGGGGGAGGTAGGTGTAGGGAGCAACTGGCTTTTTACACTAGGCCCGGTTACCCCCAAGCCCCAGCTAGGCCCAACTCACCAGTAGATGTGTAGCTGCTGTGTAGGGAAGGCCCTAAGGTAGGGATTTTGCCCTTTTAGCAGTAGCTTTGTCAGTTAGACAGACGCTGCTGTGTGCTCTGACAAGGAGGAAGCAGTTTGACCAGTGTGTCTGGGATCAGACCTTCATCACTCAAGATAGAAACTATCTGTGTGGTTTTATTATCTGGATTGGGAGAGGACGCCATTGCTGCTGATTCAGTGTTGGACACAGACGCGTCCTTTTCTGTTTTTGCTGAACCCCGGCGCAGGAGCCCCGGGCAGGTATTTCTACAAGTGCACCAACTGTACCCTACATACCGTTTTCCTTACATGCGCTGATCACGTCTAGTGGGTGGGTTGCTGGACTATTGGGACACTTGGGTATAGTGGTGGGGTTTGCGGCTCAGTGAGGCCAGGTTAAGGGTGACACGGCTGTATTGCTATTGTGTTGATGTGATGTTATTGTTTTGCCCATATAGTAAACAGTTACATATATATACTCCATTGTATGTGTTTCCTATTTGTGGGCCCTGTGTCAGGGGTCATTCTATACACCTGGAATCCCTGCACAGGTGTAGGTGCTGTTAGTATACGTTCCAGGATACACCCCAGGCTCCCAGTGGCGGAGGTTCAGGCCTCCTGTGAGCCTAACTGGTATTGCACCACACTAGTAACAGATGTAGATTTCCCCACATGGTCCCTATCTGCGATTGGGGGAAGGGAGGGGAGAATAACCATTACACATGTTTAAGAACTTGTGGTATCTTTTTTAAATGCCCATGTGGCTTAATCTAGATAGACAAAACAATATAAAGCCTCAAGGCACAACTCAAAACCAACATTAAGGAATCAAGACGGTGATATGTAATTTTAGGATAATGGGCCATATCCCAGCACAGCTACAATAACCAAGTGATAAACCATGTGGCAGTTTCACCTAGAGGGGTGCGCGGATAGGGAAAGAATACTATTACACACGTGAAGCAAAATGGACATCACCCTGGATACCATAGCCCCACGAGGTCTAAACGAAAGACTGGAGCTACACTGGCTCCTATAATTCACTATTAGTTTGGGTCTTATATATATCTTTGTGGGTGGGGGTGTGGATAGGATTTGTACAATACTGTACCTTAGGGGTCTTTCACCAGTATCCCATATACAGTATATACCTTGTTTTCCCCTCCCATGAATGCTAGAGATACCCCCTACATACTTTTGCCTCCCCTTGGTGATCCATGATGCTCCACAAATATCTGCCTACACTAGATAATCTCAAAAGCCCAATTGTACATATTCCTCTCTCCATTTTTAATATTAATTTATATCCCTATGTAAAAATGAGAATTGCTTGCTATATGGATGTACATATGAATTTTAATTCCTAGATATAAGAGTTTAACTAACTTCCTGTCTACGTACTCAACTAAGAAACTAACGGATGAATATATGTTATTAATCAGTTTAGAAAACAATATGTTGGACACACTATTCGAGCCCTTAAGGTTAGAATAATGGAACATGTGCGTCTAGTTGAGAGTGGTGACCTCATGCACCCAGTGTCTAACCACTTCTCATGCTGTAGTCAGGGTGATGTAGAAGGTTTTTCCTTTATGGAAATCGAGCAAGTGTTTTGCTCCATTAGAGGTGGTGATAAATTGAATACATTAAATCGACGAGAACTCTTTTGGATATTCACTATCAAGACTAGGATACCCTTTGGCCTGAATACCGATTGGGATCTGGGTCCTTTTTTGGACAATTAAATCACACTTCACCCAATGGCCAGGTCTTGTCATAATGAGTTATGATCTTATAGTGAATGCCCCCAAATACTGAGTTTCTCATGGTCTGTACCTCTATACATGAATTATACTTTCAAACTCTAAATTCTAAAGAAATTTCTATATGTAGTTCAATTGGGTTCTCTTCACTTCGAATTTAGCAATCTGTTGTTTTGAGTTAGTTGAGCATGTGGTCATTTTATTTTATTTAATCTAATGGAATTTAATCTAATTGGGTTTATTTTATGATCACTGTTCTGAATGCGCCCCCTCTTTCCTCTTTCTCCTTTTTCTCAAACATGTTTTTCAATATGATGCCTTTCAATATGGTGTTCCTGTGAAAATGTTACCTTCCCAATAAGTTGCACCCCACTCCCTTTAATATGTTGCCATATATACCTTTTGTTCTATGTTTACTAAAAGGTCTTAAGATGTTCCTTGAAGTTCCTATAGAGCATTTTTGTCCCACTTTTCGATATGTAGAGTACTTTTACATTTGTTATGCTTTAGTAGTTGGATGTATCAGCTAGGGTTATTATGTGGATTTGGACGATAAGCAAACATGAGTTTACATGTATGACAAAGAACTTTACTATGCAATATCTTACAAGTATATTGCTTTTAATTTCTTCATTCAAACCTCTTGACATTTGCTATCCTTCATCCACTTAGTACATCTACCCTCAGCTCCCTGATAGATCAGGGTTTTGGTTTGACTATACATATGTCAAGTGATTTTTTTATTTGACCCCTTCTAGTTGATTAACATCAGTCATAATAGAGTTAGACAGGGGGGTCTTTACAAATATGTTTTTCTTTGTTAACACATATTTTTTTAATTTTATTAAGTTTTAATAATGTTATGTTGTTTTTTTTATTCACAGCACACTTTGTGGTCCAATTCCATGTTGCGCAGGATCTTGTGTTCCCCTTGTCATTCTCCCACCCAGCACTCAGGGTATTCTGTGAGCCCCTGGCATCTAGGTTGGTTTTGCGCAAGCGCACTCCTCCTATGGTCCGCGGCTCACTCTGTCTGCTCCGGCTGCGGGGAGGGATTAGTGTTTGGGCAATATAGATGCGTGCGCACTCGGAGCCCCAGTGACGTGTGCTTAGGATATCATGATCACGCACTTCCCCCGCCTCTCACAGCCTCCATTGATATAGAGGACTTCCCCTTAGTTGGTCACAGCGCATGCGCGTACCACGGGGGGTTGATAGACCTCATATGCCTCCGGATTGGTAGCTAAGGGCGGGGCTAGTCATCGTCAACCCTGTGCACGGACACAGGATATATATGCATACACCAGGAGAGTATCAGCAATTAGAGAGGGCGGACCACATTGGGGCTGTGAGTATTGGTTGATTATGTCATCTTGTACTTATATATATGTTAATAAAGTTGTGATATGTATACCTTGAGAAAGCGCTCTGAGAAGCGTGAAACGTTGGTGGGGCTCTCCTTTTCCTTTTTTTCCATGCCCAATAAATAATTTTTTATGGGATACGCACCTTCCTCTCTACTTTTTTCTGGAAACTTATAGTAGTGCTCTGCCAGTTTTCTTCCTTTCTACTAGAAAACTATATGAGTATCTGAATCATATTGTAAGGATGTTGTATTGAATACTAACTGCTAGCATGCATGAATTTTATATATTTTATAGTGTATAATATACATATATATAATATGTGTAGCCCCCTTTCCCCCTGTGTCAGTGCTGCTATACCTGTGTGGCAAAGAGGAGGCCTGATCCTCCGCCACTGGGGAGCCTGGGGTATATCCAATAAACAGCGCCTACACCTGAGAAGGATCCTCACATAGTAGGATAACCCCTCCCAAGACAATATGCCCAGTAATACACACAGAGTATGGGGAACAGTATTTACTGGAAGGTAATAAACAATGACAACAATAGGAACAGCAATATACATATTTCTATACAGTAACAACCCACGGAATAACACCACAGTACTTGGGTGCAGGGGCACCAGTGTCCCAGTGTCCAGAACCCAATGGCCTTTCCTACACCCAAGTGTGAGACAGCGCTGCCCACATGAATGTTGGTGCATTTATGCGGATACCTTCCCGGGCGCACCAGCCCCCGGGTGTAGCTGAAGAACAGTCAACGGGCAGTCTGCTTCAATGTCGCCTTCCACCTCCATGTGGGGTGGTCTCCAGCAGGTGAATCCCACCAGTCTCTGAACGTAAGTGGTCTGATCCCAGGCCACAAGTTATGTGTCACCGCGTGGCATAGACACTGTGTCCCTGATACTGCACAACACAGGTAAAAGGGTCCCTAACTATGTGCTTCCCTATACAGCTGCAGGTGCCTACTGTGAGTCGGGGACTAACTGTGGTCTGCAAGGGAAAGCTGGCCTAGTCCCAGGGCTACTGACACCTGGGACCCTACCTCCCTCTTTTGTACCCTGCTCCCAACTGACCAAATGCCCTAACTGTCCTAACTGTTCTAACTGGTATCAGCAAATAGGAAATACAGTAATACTAGTATCAACTCTTAAAGAACTTATAAAAGCCGCAATGCTAACTACCCAAACCACTCTATAAACTAAGACATCTTTCAAACATCCAAAACCACTTTTGATAGATCAACATCACACACTTACATCTGTTGAGTCACACTGGGGATAAAGATGTACCCTTCAACAGCATCCAGTGTATGACTTAAAAAAATGCGAAAGTGAAGAGAAGTGTCCGGTGCCACAGCAGACAGTGAAATTTGACTCCAACTCCGGTAATGGTACAAAAAGGCTTTATTAAGAAAAAACACACACTAAAAACAGCAGGCTACAACACAGCCTCCTCCTCTACGCGTTTCACGCTGTGGTAGCGTTTCGTCTGGGAGTGTAGAACTTCTATGTCTGGTTCATGCAGGGATACAGGGGTCTGTCACAACTGATGGCTTGGCATGTAGAACCTGCCATAAATCAGCATCCTCCAGCAGAACATGCCAATGTCTACAAAGTATATTTTGAATCGGCCACCATTGATTGTTAAAGGTGCCTATTAGTCTCACAGTTTTATCCGCTGTTGGTGTTTTCTTGGTACCCAACAAGGTGGCACAAGCAGTGTATTTAGCCCTGTGGTACACCTTCTTAATACTATTTGAACTATACCCTCTGGCCTTAAAACGTTCTATCATTAGGCTCACCTGTATTTCAAACTCCTGGTCTGTTGTGCAGTTCCTTCTGACTCTTAAGAACTAGCCAACGGAAATGCCGGTCGCTAGGGGTCTAGGATGGTGACTACTGGCATGCAGCAAATTATTTGTGGCTGTGCTCTTTCTGTGTATTGTAGCCTCCAACCGTCCCTCACTACCTCTCGTTATTAGGAGGTCTAGGAAGACAATTTGGTCTCCTCCAATATCGTGTGTAAGGCAAAGATTATTAAGGTTATTGTTCAATTTGTGAACAAACTCCAAGAACAATTCCTTAGTTCCTTTTCACAAAATTACAATATCATCTATATACCTGGCCCATAAAAGAATATGGGCCGTATAGATGTTGTTAACTTCATTGAAAATTAACTCAGCCGCCCACCATCCCAGGTACAGGTTCGCATATGATGGGGAACAAGTAGTCCCCATCGCTGTCCCCTGCACCAGGTGGTTTCGTTTTTGATTAAAGAGAAATTAGTTCTTAGTTTGTATAAATTGCAGTAACTTTACTGTAAATTCGTTGTGGGCTGTAAAATGGAGTCCCCTTGTTTTCAGAAAGTACTCATCTGCCTGTATCCTAACCTGATGGATGATGCTGGTGTATAAAGATTCTACATCCAAACTAATTAGAATGATCTCCTCATCTATCACCACATTGTCTAATCATGACAAGATGTCTTTCGTGTGCAGTAGATATGAGTGGATGAAACTAAAAACGGTCTGAGTACTTTATCAACATATACAGTCGCCTGTTCATTTAGGCAATACCCGATACTATGGGTCGTCCAGGTGGTGGGTTCTTGCCTTTATGGACCTATGCTAGGCTATAAAATGCTGAGATCCTAGGTGTTTTGATCCATATACAATTAAACCGGATTTCAGAATAGCAAGCAGTTCTTTATTACATTCCAAAGTAGGGTCCTTACGAATGATCACATAACAAGTAATGTCAGAGAGAAGTCTATTATTCTCGGCAATGTAGTCATCTCTGTTTAGGATGGCTACATTGCCCCCCTTACCTGAAGGTTTAATGATGATGGTACTAATGTTCTTCAGGACATTGAGTGCTTCCCTTTCCTCTTTTGTAAGGTTCCCAGTATTCTTGCTACCTTTGATCCTTTCAAGATCCTTAACAACTAAGTTAACAAAGACTGCCACGAAAGCCCTCACTTCCATAGGAGACGTAAATGCCGATCACGGTCTTAGGTCTGTGAAGGGCCTTCACCTGGAGTTTTGGTGCAGTCAGCCACGAGTGCAGTTAAGTCATTAAGGACATCAATGTCAATATGTTCAAGATTACCTAGGCCTTCATTCCTCAAGAGGGCTAGTTATCTACTCTTGAAAAATGTATGCAATAACAGTTTGCGCCCAAACAGATTAATGTCCTTAACCCACTCGAATTCGTTGAAATCTGCAGAAGGGGAGAAAGATAGACCTTTACTCAGCACTTTCACTTGAAAATCATTATGTGTCATGTTGGAGAGGTCTATTACCTGACTAGTGGTCTTACTGATCACTTGCGTGTTCTCCTGTTGGGTAGTGTCCCCCGGTCCCTGAATGCCCAGACACCTCTGTCGCTGAGTTTGATTTGTCTGCCCCCTCTTTGTTTTCTTTTTTCCCCATCCTATAGTGTTTGGTATTCTAGGCCCTGGTCTAAAAAAAACGTTCTGTCTCTTTTAGGTCTTTCAGTTTCATAACCATAACCCATATCACTCTCGTCATTGCATGTGTCCCATTCTGTTGACGAGGCATCTTGTGTATTTCTATGTGCCTTTTTCTGAATGTTATGTTTAAAAATCATCCCCTCCTTATAGTTTTTAGATTCCCTTAAATATTTTTTCTGTTTTCTCTCCTTTAGAACCCGGGTAAATTTGCAAATGTTATTTTTTAACCTCAGTTCGTAGCCAGTAAATTCTGGATATACTTTCCAAGTGTTAACTTTACTGCTGCGGCACAGTTTATTCGAGCATTTGCCCGTTCTGTGCCGCAGCAGTAGCCTGGCGCGCGCCCGAGTGTGACAGGCGCACGCCGAAGCAGCGGAAGAGCGCCCTCCGATCGGGGGCGCTCTCCCTACCGCTGCCGGGTCCGCCGGGTCCCCCGGAACCCCCTGCCGCTGTCCCGCGATCGCGGGACACCAGGGCTCCCTCGGGGAGCCCCTGGACATGCGTGCAGCGGGCGCACGCTCCCGATGACGCGTGACCGCGCGTCTATGACGCGCGGCACGCCGAGGGGCGGCCACTAGCAAGCCGGGAGATTTCCCGGCTTGCGGTACCGACCACACTTCAATAAAGTGTGTCGGTAGTGTAAGTAGGCATTTTTCAATGTCTTCCTTGGTGGTTTTTAATCTATCACCTTCACATGTAATTATCAGTTGCATTAAATGTCTTGAGCAGTTAGTTAAGATTTTCTCCCAAGCGGTGATGAATACTTCATCACTGGCCTGGACAGATGGAGCAACGTTCACTCTTAGGCCTATTGGCACCAAACCTAACTTAATAAAGTTTTCAAGACTGGTTATTTCCCACCATAACTAAGATCTTTGTTTGTGTATCTTATCTAGATTAGAGAAATAACCTTTGATATCCGCAACTCACCCTGAGTATTGCTTAGTATTTAGATATTTAACTGTTCTAACCGGGACAATTAGCTATTCCAATAGGGACATCAAGCTGAGAATATCCGTGTAAATTCTATCCCTAGCGACACTGCGAGA